>NW_023253759.1:0-30475 GCF_002007445.2 Ailuropoda melanoleuca | reverse complement strand
TCACTAAATCCCAAAATTGTAAAGAAAGCCAAACTCATATATACAGTAATCGAATATAGCGAAAGGAATCCAAAAATGAAGAATATATGTATAAAATGTCAATGTAAAAATGAAAGTTCAGAAGAGATTGAAAAATGAAGAGTTGCTAACATAAAAAATGGTAGTTGGAAAGGGAAAGAGAAAAAAAAAGAAATGGAAAAATTTGAATGGAGAGAGAAATGAACCAGATGGGGGAGAGAGATTATGATCTCCCAGGGTGGACAAAACAGGGTGGTCCACTTGGTCCCGAGTGTCTTTTGGTCTGTGTGTTGGAAGTCACTATATCCCAAAATTGTAAAGAAAGCCCAACTCAGATATATATACATATATATATATATATACAGAAGTCAAATTGAATATAGCGAAAGGAGTCCGAAAATGAAGAATATGTGTATAAAACGTCAGTGTAAAAGATGAAAGTTAACAAAAGATTGAAAAATGAAGAACTGGGGCTGGCAGGCGCAGGGGGTCGGTCACTGCTGGAGGAGCCCGAGGGGCGTGGCGGGGCTATGCCCAGTGCCAAAGCCGCCGGTTGAGGCCCTGTCCATCCTGCAGCTTCCATGAGCGCCCGGTGTGCTTTGGAAATGAGGAGGTTGTGGAATATAGGTGAGGTTCAGTGGGGTGGAATCCGGAGCCGACGACCAGGAAGGAAATCTCGAGACGTCTTTGGTGCAAAATTGGTGGCTTAGGACAGGACCCGTGGCCGGAAGAGCTGCTGCCCCGGCTGGTGAGGGGTGGCTGATTAGATGGACTACGCACGGGGTTGGGGGAAGGTAAGGGAAAAGGGAGGTTGAGATCATACTTGCCTGTGTTAAAGAAGACTCACAAGGTACAGAGGCCTTGCCATTGTCTAGGGAAGGTGGTTTTGCCCTCTGGCAAGGCACGGACATTAAGACGGTTGGGAACTTCCTGGAGGCTGCAGATTATAAGGACATTTCATTGTATCTACTTTCCCTTCAGGAAGCTAAGTTAGTGATAGAAATGCTTGGTTCTTGTCAACTGCTAAGACATTGGGAAACCGAGGGAGACTTCAGTCTTGCAGGATCGTGGTGTCTATAGGTTAACTATTTCTTTGCCCCCTAGGGCAGCCAGGAGTGCGTGAGGAATGTCACGTACACCCCGTGGTGGGGTGCGGGGGTGTGTGTGTGGGGTGTCCATTCCGGCTTTGTCCTCAGCTAGCCTTCTCTTCCCTCCTCAGTCAAGGTCCCTCCTGTTCACAGAGGTTCAAGCAGTTCTTGCTGTTGCCACCTAGTGGACATATGGATGAACACATTCAGGTCATGACTGACTCACTGACCTGAGCTGCCATGAGAAGTTGCTTCCTTCCTGCGAGGAGAGGGCCCAAAAAGGATGGACCCGGAGCAAGCAGACAAGTGTGGCCCGGCTGACGCCCCTCTGCTGGCCTGGAAGCAGGACCCGGTTGCTCTACTTAGAAGCTGAGTTCTAGAGCAGGAGGGGCTGGAGTGGCTGGGGTGTGTCCCGGGACGGGGTCTGGATGAGGGGTGTTCCAGGACGGGGACGGGGGGCAGGGATGCTTGTGTAGGAAGGATCAATGGGGGCGGTATGGATAGGCTCTTCCCTGCTCCACGGGTCCCGCCCAGGTAGACTGATGGCCTCACTGCTGGCTTGTCTTCCGCATGATTTCAGGGTTCATCTCTAGCCTCCAGGGACCCTCCTTTCCTCAGCAAGTCTCCACGGAAAGAAAGAGAGTATAGATAGCGGACCCTGCAGCCAATACTCCAGCAAGGGGACTAAAGTGTGTTCCAGAAATTGTGCTTTTAGGAAACAGTCCGAAAGCAAAAGAGATTTAAGGCACATTGTACCCTTCACTTTAAGGGTGAGGCTCAAAGAATTGGAGATGTCTCAATTGTTCGGCAGGTGGTGCTGTTGAGTAAATGATGTGTAGCCCCTGAAAATGCAGAAGGGTACAGGAGTACCAGTGCCTGTCCACTGTGGGGACCTCAGGCCGAACAAGAGCCCAGCTGTGGAACCCTCCTTGCCCCACTATGTTCCACACACAGGCAAACCCCCTCCCCCGCACACACTTGCCCATACACTCCGAGGGAAAAGACTCAAGAGGGACACCATCTGTTATGGGCTATCATGGTAGAAGGCAGAAGCAATGTGTCTTCCTTTCTTCATATTTAGATCACTATTTTACTAACAAAATATGATCTGGCTAAAACCTTAGAAAATTTTTAATTACTTGATGGGTTTGTAATAAAGAGGAAGATTTAATATGCAGTCTTAATATTTTTATAGTATGCCCATTAGAAATTGAAACCTGGCCTATCCAGGAAAATGAAAGATTTTGAAGGTGTCTCATGGACCCAGATATTTCTGGCTCTTGGGTCACACGTACAAAAGGGAAGCCTATCCCAGATCATGAACAGTTTTCATTTTGGGGCTTCACATGTGCAGTACTGTATCAGGAATATTCCTTTGTAGTAAAATGGGTTTTTATGTTTCTGTTTTTGTTTCTGTTTGTTTGTTTTTTAAGAGAAAAAAACCTGAAAAAAAAAGAATCACTCACAGTTTACGTAGTTAGATACAAAAAGGCCACACTGTCTGATCCCACACACCTGAAAACCCAGAAGTAACTCACAGAGGCAGAGAGGGGAGCCGTGGCTGCAGGGACTGGGCTGAGGGAATGAGCAGTTTCTGACGAGTGGCATGGGAGTCTCTGGGAGGGAAACATTATAGAAGGACAAGGTTGTGAAGCACTCTGCACCTAACACCTGGATGTACAGTTTATAAGGTTCAGAGTAAAATTCCATGAAAACTCAATTTATCCTTTATTTATAGAGCAGAATATATGAAGCTATGAAATAGGTACATGAACAGCGCAAAAATTAGAAACACTGGAATGACAGGGGAGGGGAAGCCATCCTTTGGGGATTCAGCGAGCAGGAGCTGCTGCTCTGGGGCCGAGGCCAGTTGCTCCACTGAGAGAGGTGTTTGCCTGTGCCCCTCGGCAAACCCGATAACTGGTGCTGTAGCCTGCTTGAACTCCGGGGCTGCCAAAGGTGCAGGTGGCTCTTGTAGTTGCTGACAGGGAGTCAGAACTCTGTGTATATCCTGTGCTGGCACTGACATGGCAAGTGGCATCAGGGGTCCTTCAGGGACCTCCATAGCTGGTGCTGGAGCCTGCTCGGGTTCCGGCACTGCCAAGGGCAGAGGTGGCTCTTGGAGCTCCTGACAGGGAGTCAGAGCTGTGAGCATGTCCTGAGCGGGTTCCGACACAGCAGGTGGCAACAGGAGCCCTTCAGAGACCTCTCTAGCTGGTGCTGGGGCCTGCTGAAGCTCCTGGCTTTCTGAAGGCACAGGTGACTCTTGCACGTGCTCAATGTGGATCAAAGCTCTGACCACCAGCTGCACTGGGCCTGACAAGGCTGGTGACATCCCTGCTCTTTTGAGTTGCTGAGCTCCAGCAGCAGTGATGGGATTTTTCAGCTCAGGCTCTGAAGCTGCAGCAGGCATCACAGTGGGAGCTGGGACTAGCTTTTGGCGCAGTTCCGGATCTCGCTCTGGGGCTGCTGCTGTCATTCCAGGAAGAGAAAATATGGTCATCGTGATTGTCTTTCCATGTCCCTTCCAAAGGAAGGGCAAATTTGCCTACCTCTCAATATTGTCTGAGTCTAAGAACCCGTCCCTGGGTGGTCTCCCCAAACTGTAGCCCATGTGGAGAGTGATCTAAGACCACTCCTTGCTCCCAGCCACACGGCAGTCTGTGGAGGCTTGCTCTGTGTGGCTCACTGTCTCCCCTCCACAGGCCTCCATCAGTCACCCCCAGTCCTCCTCACCCCCAGCCTCCAGCTCAGTGGGCTCGATGTGTCACAGTTGAGAGAGGAGGAACCAGGCATGTTGCTCCAGGTCTGAGCCTGGCACGTTGTGCTGTACGTATGCCAGTAGTGTCCTTAAGCAGGGAAATTCTGGGGGCTGGAAGAAATCTTCAGGGTAGTGTCCCAGCCAGGTGGCCAGGATGGTGGAGATGGCCCTGGGGACAGACAGGTGGGCAGAGGAGTCAGAGGACAGGGCGCCTCCCTCACGGATGCCCCAGGGAACCCCTGTGGGAACCTGGGCCCCTGGGTCCCCGGCTCCTGGCTGTCAGAGCCCATTCCATCTCCACGTCCACCTGTGATGTGGCAGTCCTGCCTGAGGCAGGCCTGGTCACTGAGGAGGGGCTGGCCAAAAGCCTGTGTGAGTGGGAGCCCTTGACCCCTGGTGTGACCATTTCTGTCCTTCAAGCAGAAGCTGGACGCCCTCCTCAGTCTCCCTGCACACTTGCCGCGTGACTTCCACTGCATGTGGGCAGGGAGGGGTGGTGTGTCTGGCGTAGTCATTGCCCTCAGTGCACACTAGTGCTCTGTGACTATCCAACCAAGGAGGGAACAAAGGGCCTCTGTCCCATCCCTGGCCTTCCCAGGACCATCCCGATTCCTCCCACTTCCCCCCCGTGCCTACATGCTGCCACATTCTGTAGGTGCCTGGAGAGGGGGGTCCTTCTGTGGACACTAATCTCCCACTGGGTGGGGGTCGTCCAGTCCCTGAGCCCTCCCTGGCTCCCCTGAGTACCTGCTGTGCACCCAGTGTTGACGTTCCACCAGATGTGTGGAAGCCATGCCCTTCGTTCTGGGTCCCAGGATTGGGGGAGAGACAGGGCTGGGATGTGGCGGGGATGGGGAATGACTCTGTTAGGGGCTAAGGCTGCCCTCCAGCCCCCTCTGCGATTGGGGGAGAGACAGGGCTGGGATGTGGCGGGGATGGGGAATGACTCTGTTAGGGGCTAAGGCTGCCCTCCAGCCCCCTCTGCTACAGGAATTGCAGATGTGTGGGATGAGGGTTCAGCAGCCCCCAGATCACAGTCCCCTCACTGCCCTCTCGAAGAAGGAAGGGCCCTCTGCATTACCCAAAGCTCACTCACGTGCCCCGCTGCTCCTGGGCTCCGCCGATCTCGTCCCAGGAAGAGAGGATGCATCTGTAGCTAGAGGAGGCCAGAGGGGTGGTGGGGGGATCGCATGAAATGCCCTGTGAACCCTCCCTCTCATCCTATCTAGTGTCACTGTCTGACTGCTGACTAGAATGGAGCCCTGGGGTGCTCCTGGGTGCTGCCTGCTGTGTGCGTGGGATCACATTCAGCGCCCAGGGAAGCGTCTGCAGGTCTGCACCAAGAAGTGCATCCATCCTTTATGCTCGATGAATGAAAGGGCCCCAACCACCCCGATCCCAGACAGCTGAGTGGGCCTGGGGACCCCTGCTCATCCCTGGGCATGCCTGCTGTGGTCTCGCCCAGGACACAGAGCCCAGATGGAGTGTCAGATGTTCTTTTCCAAGGGGAAAAGATGCCAGCACAAGACCGTGGTGATTGTGAGGGCTGAGGCAGAGGCTTCTTCCTGGGGAGCGGGATGATGATCCATGAGCACGACCACAGCCTCTATAGCTGACCTTTCCACAGGGCCAGGCACCCAGGTGTCTTTACCCTCCAGGACCCCACTGAGTCCCTGTAATAACTCTGCCCCAGTCAGAGGAGCCAACTGAGGCTCCGGGAAGTTGAGTGGCAATCCCCAGACTCCCAAGCAGGAGGTGGGTAAATGCCACTAGGCTGTGGAGGGGCGTGGTGCCCATCTTGTCAGCAGCTGGTCCAGCAACTCCTGGGTGGTAGCAAAACCTCTCTATATGGCCAGGAACATGGAGACGCAACTGAGGTCTCCATCTAGAAAGGCGGGCAGCAGGTGTTCTACTCGCTTCTTCAGCAGCTCCGCCCGTGGTGGCCGCACCACGAAGGTCCCCTTGCTCCTCCTGGGTGAGGCCTTTCTAGCCTGAGGTGGGACAGGGGAGACATGCTGTCTTCACTGCAGTCACCGGGAGGGTTGGGGCTCGGAGCCCAGAGCAAACCCCAGGCTCTCGGTGACGTAGGCAAAGAGGTGGGACAGGAGGGCCCACAGTAGACAAAAGGAGCAAGGTGCCTGGCTGGGGTCTGTGGGTTCAGGGTCTGCCTCTTGGTTTCGGCTGAGGTCATGATTCCCGCGTCCTGAGATGGAGTCCGTCGTCAGGCTTCGCACTTAGGGCAGGGTCTGCTTGAGGATCCTGCCTCTCCCTCTGTGTCTCCAACCCCCGTTTCTGTCTCTGTCTCTATCTCTGTCTGTCTCTCAACAAAATAACTCATGCGATCTTTTTAGGCAAACAGGGGAATGGCAACAATAGCAGGATGTGAGGTGGGGGGTGTGTGAGTGGACATTGGTATCTCAGGTCAGGTTATTAGCTGAGTATTGACTGCCACTCCCTGCACTAACGCCATTATCCCTGTGATTTCTGAGGATGTATCCCAGGCTTGAGAACACAGAGACTGTTTCATGGGTGGGGGTGCTCAGGATTTGAGGGCACATAGGATGTTCCGTGCAGCGCTGTGAGTTGGCAATAGAAGGGAATCGCATGAACGTCCTGCATCTGTGAAGGGCTCAGTGGCTGCGGTAACAGATGGGCCTTCTGGAATGTTGTGCAGCACAAGGAGGCGCCTACTCCAGACCCTGGAGGGGCCCCAGGGCTGTGTTACTTCACAACCAAATGGCAGAGCAATAAGCATAGGTCCATGAGCCCCATGCCCCTTTGGGGCAAAGTCTCCCAACTCACCAGGATCTGGAGCAAGGGATGAGAGGTGGTTTAAGGTCGCTTTTCTGATATTCATAGAGATATATGGATGGGGACTGTGCCTGGGGCCCAGGCCGTGGCAGGAACCTGAGGGCAGGTTTAGGGAGGTGATGGGGATCCAGGTTCACATGGGAGCAGGAGTCTAGGAAGGAACCCCGAGGAGCCCAGAGGCTGGTTTCTGGGATCTGGGTCCCTTTGTGCCGCATTAGTGCCCTGGTTGCTGGGTCTCTCCGGCACCTCCACTCACCCTGAGGCAGCGCTGGACTTTGTTGGCAGTAGGGGACTCCTTCCTGTCCTTCAAGGAAGTGGGGCATGGGATACAATTGTTCAGCTCCTGCCCTGTCTCCAGTGTGGAGCTCTGAAAAGACAGTGCCCGGCAGCCAGTCGGGAGGCCTCAGAGGTCTGTCCAGCTGCCTTTGCTGGTCCTCAGACCCAGGGGACTCCCTTGCAGACACACCATGCCCCGGGATGCATGCAATTCCACCATGGAGAGACAAGTGACACAGCTCGAGGGCCTTGGATTCACTCTGGCCCTGGTGGGAGGCACCAAAGGAATCCTCTTTCCACCCTGCCCACCGTGGCATCGGTGTGAACATGAAGGCATCACGAGGGTATCCACTGCCCTCCAACCTCCTGCAGCCCAGGGCTGGACCTCCCCCACATACCCCTCTGTCCCTGAAACTGGGGGAATGGGGCTGCCCAGGGATGGCTGGGAGAAATGGCCCGGCCTGGCCTAGGTCGCTTGGTATTACCTTCCAGCACCTCCTGGCAAAGGCCCTGAGGCGTCGGGGGCGTGGGTTGAGCCAGTTTCTGCAGCATGTGAAAAGTCCCTCACCCCGGGGTTTCTGGAAGCCAGAGCCCCGGGAAATGGGCATGCAGCAAGAGGACATCTTTCCCTATCAAATGTCTCCGGCCAAGTGAGCCTGATACGGGACTGCACTTGAATGTGGTTGCCTGGTGACCGGGGTTCCAAGTTCCGTTGGGATCGGTTATCAGCGAAGTGACATCACTTCCTGGGATCCCCTCCCTGAGTCCACACCTGGACTATCACCAATACAAACAGTCCCCTGGGCTGCCGACTGCTCATCCCTTTCTGCATGCCACGCCACATGCGTATCCAGTGACACCAACACACCCGTCTCCACAGGCCCCAGGGAAGGTCTGGGTGCAGCCAGGGCCCCAGCTTAGAAACAACTCTGACGCAACTCTCCATCTTCCCTGTTTTGGACGCCAGAGAAGCCATTGTGCCTGTCAGGGATAGTGTGTGTCTTGCCTGTGTGATAGGGATTATTCCAGCATATACTTCTTGCAGAAGTCCACAGGCATAGTTGGGATACCATCTAAGAAATTGGGAGAGTGGTGTCGCATGTAGGGAATACCTGCCACCACATTTTCTTCCTTTCTCACCTTCTCTGAGTCCGTAGCTCCTCCAATCCCACCCACAGTCCCTAGTGTTGTGTGTGTGTCTGTGCACATGTGTGTGCCCCAATAGTTCTCTTGTGCAGGCCCAGAAGATGACAGTCCCACCTAGGGACGGATGGGAAATAGCTTTCCCAGGTCTTAGGCTTTCTAATTTCCAAGGCAAACCCTGCAGAAGGGATTGGAGCTTTGGCTTAGAGGGGCTGAGCCCACCCTTACCCCTAGACGCTGCCAGTCGTGTGTCACGAGACATTCCTCTTTTTCTCTGGGTGTCATGTGGGCAGGGGTGACATCAGTGGATTCCCCTGGCCTGGGCTCCTCCTCAGACAGGTACGTGCTGGGATGCCTCCTGTGTGGGATGTCGATGCTTCTTCTCACCCCCATCCCATCTCCAGGTCTACAGCCAGTTCCAAAACACAAGCTTTTGCAGAGCTCCCAGTGAGTAGTTAGGTTCAGCCATGGCCCCAACTTTGAGGACACTCGGAGAGCTGGGTTCAGGCCTGGTTCTGCCTTCTTACCAGTCTGTGATTCTCGGCAAGCTCGGACCCTGCTGGGGACTTCTCCTTCTCTCCCCAGTGGCTCCCTGTGATCCCCATCTCAGGTGTACTTATCCTCGTGTAAAAAGTGTAGCCTGGACTTAGTGATTCACTTGATCACACAAAAGATGGCAGCTTGACCGAAAGCCCCTTCCAAGGTTTGGTTCTAGTAGCTCACTACCTGTCCCTGAATCACTCTGACACCTGTCCTCACTCAGATGCCCACGGAGGGGAACAAGCCCCTCTGTGGAACCATGACACAGACACGTGCGTGTGGCCTGGCCCTGAGGAACAACAGACAGAGGAGAACTCAGGCCTTCGATGGGGACTGAATCCTACCAACGCCACTGAGTGAGTTGAGGTTTTAAGTGAAGTAGGTCATGTTTTGCAATTAACAACAGCCCCAACCTTGTGAGAGGCTCTGGCAGGAGCCCCCAGCTGAGCACTTCTTTATTCCTGGTCCCCTTAGACTGTGAGACAGTAAGGGTTCGTGGGTTAAGGCACTGAGTGTGGGGAAAATGGGGTCTCACCACAGGAGGAGCAGGGCACTGTGACTGTCCAGCTGCTGTGGCCCTACCCCTCTGCCCCCCCACCCCCGTTTCCTCCTCAGCTTCCTCCAGCCACCCTGGCCTCCTGTCTAACCTCCATTCCGGAAAGGTCAAGTTCTGCCTCCAACAGTGTTCTGCACCACATTGCCCTCTGCTGTGCTACGTAGACTGGGATTGGTGCAACGCGGGCTCCTCCTTCCCCTCCGCAGGAAATCTCACTGTGGCCTCAGCACTGCTTTTCAGACCCCCTCACCTGGCCAGCAATCAGGACCCAGTTGTCGCACTTTGCTCTTTTTCTATGGAACAATTGCTCTTTCCATTCACGTTTTTGTTTCATGTTTTGTCCATCTTCCCCTCTAGAACCCTGAGCTCCTTGAGGGAGGACCAGGTTGGCTTAGCAGCATTGGCACTGAGTCCTCAGGGCCCAGTGGCTGAATGAACAAGTGAAAGCATCCATCCCACCACTGACCAGCTCAATTGTTAGAGCCTAAGTGACTTTGGTCATTTGTATGTACTTTTATTTTCTTTTGTTTTGTTCTTCAAGAAAACTCTGTTCCCGTTGTGGGACTCAAACTCATGACCCTGAGAACAACAGCCATATACCCGACTGACTGTGCCAGCCAGGTGCCCCTCTTGTCATTTTTTGTTGTTGTTATGTTTGAAATTTTTTTTAAAGATTTTATTTATTTATTTGACAGAGATAGAGACAGCCAGCGAGAGAGGGAACACAAGCAGGGGGAGTGGGAGAGGAAGTAGCAGGCTCATAGCAGAGTAGCCTAATACGGGGCTCGATCCCATAACGCCGGGATCACGCCCTGAGCCGAAGGCAGAGGCTTAACAGCTGTGCCACCCAGGCGCCCTTATACATCCCTGGTTTTTGAGGTAAAGTTCCATGATTCATTACTTGCATATCATACCCAGTACACCATGCAATACGTGCCCTCCTTAATACCCATCACCAGCCTATCCCATTTCCCCACCCCTCTCCCCTCTGAAACCCTCAGTTTGTTTCCCAGAGTCCGTAGTCTCTCATGGTTCATTCCCCCTTCTGTTTACCCGCCTTTCTTCTTCCCTTTCTTCTTCTACCAATCTTCCTACTTCTTATGTTCCATAAATGAGTGAAAACGTAGGATAATTGACTTTCTCTGCTTGACTTATATCACTTAAGAAGATGTGGTCCATATATACACTGGAATATTACTCAGCCATCAGAAGGAACGATTACCCAACATTTGAAGCAACATGGACGGGACTGGAGGAGATTATGCTAAATGAAAGCAATCTCTTGATTCTTTCCCCGACATGTCTTCAGGTAGTAGATGCTCTTCCAATTTTCATTGGGAGAACGCTGTTCCGGGAGACCAGAGTCTAGACCTGGATCAGTCACACACTTTCTGTGTGACCATTAACAAGTTGTATATCTTTCTGCAGCATCTGCTTTCTCTCCTGCAAAATGAATGGACAAAGCAGGTACTATGGGTTCTTCTAGCTCCAAATTTCTGAGATGATAAGAATTTATTATCTTGAATCTCCTCCCTAATTAGACCTCAGATGACAGACCATTTCAGCTGGAAATGAAGAGAGTAAGTGAGTTGTATGGACGAACTACCCTTCCAGGGCCCTGGTGAAGTATTCAACTGTGACGAAGATTAAAAATTCTCTGTGCACACTGTGTTTTCTCTTGCTAATGAAGGGAGCAGTGCACAAAGGAATAGGGTTGTAGGTATTAATTTGCTTCTGCTCTGCTGGGTGAAATGGCACTCAAGAGGTTAGGTGTTCGTCATCCAAACATGCACAAAGTTCAGGGAAGGAAGAAGCCTAGAGCTTGGTTACTTTGGACAGATTACAGGTCCATAGAGACCACTTCTTAAGATGACCCAGAGGAGAATTCAACTTTTTAATGGTCCTCTTGCTCATGCCAATATCACATAATGACCAGAGGTTGTCTCTAGAGAGCCGTGATAACTCTTGTCTCACTGATTATTGCTAAATGTTTCCCTGTGGTAAGGATAAGTAGTTAACAAAGGCATGTTGGATATTCCAGTGAACCTTCTGAAAACTGTTGTGGTTACAAAGTGATTAACTTATGTAAATGAATCAATGTGGCCAATGAACCAAGCTATGCCCACAGAACGTATCCAGGAGGCAGAGAATCCCAAAGCTTAGTCACACTCAGGAGAGCAATGTGTAGTATTTAAAGGTGAATTCCAGAAGAAAAATGAAAACAAGAACCCTGAGAATGATGTCTTTGATTCAAAAAGGCTCAACATGAAATGATAGACAGTTGAAAGATGGTTCTAGAATTTGTACATGTTGCTTTCGCATAGATTCCTGGAGCAAAAGTAAAAAATCCTTGCGTTTACGGGAAGCTGGTCAGCTCAAAAGGCTGTCCTCAAGCTTCCACTGTGTACCTGGTACCCATCCTATCTGCAGTCAGCAAATGTCACCAACCCCTTTCTTGCGCCAGTTGTTATGTCCCAGGGGAAGATGGATTTTACTCTGCTATGTAGAATAATAGATCGGAGGGGTGAGTGAGTTAGCCTGAGATTTAAAATCTACGTGATTGTCGGAAACAATTATAGAGGGGAAAGTCAGAAAGAGAGATTTCATGTGAAAAGGATAAGTTAGATTTGGCTTGTTGCATCATAATCGTATGTCTTGAGTGTAGAGCATCAATTTTTTTCCATTAAGAGATCATTAGTTTCCTTCTTAGCCCTAACTCACTAGGAATATCAACGGCACTTTTATATGAATTACAATTAGTTATGATGTGGCTGCAATTACTGATTTTTGGGAAATAATGTTGCTTTACTACCATTGCTTTACTACCATTAGGTGAAAAATCGGAACGGGGATCCCCATCTGTAGGTGTGTGATGTGAATAGTTCTCCTGGGGTTTGGCAGCGCACACTTGTAGGATCCTGTACAGAGCCCTGTCAGAGGAGATAGTGATTGAAAAAGAAATGGCTCACCTACCTCCCCAGAGTTTTATCTTTGAAATGACTACCAGAGATATAGGTACTGCTAAGAGATCAAAGCAAGAGAGAAAGGTCTGGAAATGGGACCTTATGAGATATGCCCATGCAAAGAGAGAACGTCGGGGAAGGAAAGTAAAGGGGAAGAGCCTGTGAAGTTTGAGGAGAATTAGTTTTGGGCAGGATCATGAGTGTCCTCGGGATTCATAATCATTCAGATGGAAATCATTACCTTCTGTTTTGCTTTTTAGAACAGTTTGCATGGGATTAGAATTGATTCTTTAAGTGTTTAGTATAATGCACTGTGAAGGCATGTGGATCTGCGTGTTTCTTTCTGGGATATACTTTAAAACAAGCAGGGGGAATGGGAGAGGAAGAAGCAGGCTCATAGCAGAAGAGCCTGATGTGGGGCTCGATCCCAGAACGCCGGGATCACGCCCTGAGCTGAAGGCAGACGCTTAACTGCTGTGCCACCCAGGTGCCCCTAGGAGGCTTGTTTTATTTGATGTGGGGCTCGATCCCAGAACGCCGGGATCACGCCCTGAGCTGAAGGCAGACGCTTAACTGCTGTGCCACCCAGGTGCCCCTAGGAGGCTTGTTTTATTTTATGAAGTCCACACAAAGGAACAAAGTCAAAACAGAGGAACAACCAACAAAAAGTAGCAGGAAAGAGACCCAGTTAAGAGCAGCTTCCTGAGTCCAGCAGTTCTTTCAGTCATGGTTAACATGGGGCCCAGGGTGGGGGTCCATCTGTCCTGTCTGTCTGTCCATCCTAGATGCATCTAACACAGAAAACCTGCAGATGTCATCAAGTAGGTCCATCTGAACGTTAACAGGCAGGCAAAAGGGAATCATGCCATGGCTGAGAACAAACAACAAAAACAGAACTACATTGTTTCTTTTCCCCAAATGAAATCAATAGGGAAGGTCCTGTGTGATTCCAAAATCTCCAGGGTAGAAATGGAGTGATCTGAAATATCAAAGACCCCGTTATTTTGTAAAGACAGTACACCTCAAAATATTCTAATTGCACGTGTGAACCACGAACTACTGTATCAGCTACCCGTGCCAGCCCCAAGGGTCCTGGGAAGGTGGTGGGGACTGTCCCTGGCTGTCCCAGCATCTTGCTGTGGAGTGACAACCTGAGCTGGGGATGGGGAGACACTGCCGAACGAGGTTCTGTTGTCTGAGGTTTTGTTCAGGTGCGACTTCTGTCTTTTAGGAGTTTTGAGGCCACCTCAGTTGTGTGTTTTCAGTGCTGAGGGGAAGTCCTACGGCAGGACCATCTACCCACCGAGACCATGCGCTCCGAGTGTCGGTGGGAGGTGGTGTCTCCTTTTGGCACCACGGAGTTGAATATTAAAGTGAGAAAAGCTGTCCCAGTCGCTGGTTTTAGACGCCTTTCTCCCTGCCAGCTGCCGCACACAGGGTGATGATGATGTTGTCGCTGCCGTCTTCCTTCTGGACGTGCTTCAGCTCCTGCTGTTCTGTCTTGTCACCATTCTGGCGCTTTGTGGGCAGGGAGGTCGACACCGATGCACGTGTTGCCATCATGTCCAAACGACTCACCACATTGTTCACCTGGTTATGGCCAGCGGCAGGGATTGGCATCAGGCGAGTCCCGTTTCGGGGGACCGTTTTTGTTGGTTGCTGGTGCTGACCTAGAGGTGCCTGCTTCACTATGGTGACCGTGTGGACAGGGGTGGTCTGTGGCTCCTGAATGATCCGGGCGGCAGCGCCCGCTGTGGCATGGGTAATGGCAGGAATAGGTTCCACGTTCACTTTTACTTCTTTGTGATCTCCATTGTCTGGCGGCTCTGCCTTAGTAGGGGCCGGCACGGCCGCCTGAGTGACCAGAGCCTGGACGATGACAGTGTTCGTGCTTCCCAGGGCCAGGCCTGTCCTGCTGGTGACAGACACTGCGGGGATCTGGTGGGCGACGTGCACCGTCTGCAGTACAGGCTGCTGGGAGGTCGAAGTGGTCACGGGAGCAGCGACCGTGTAGGTGATGGGATTGATTGATCGTCGGTGGCAGCTGCCACTGCCCGGCCATTAAAATGGGCTGAAGAGACAGAGGGGAGCCTGGTGCACCCTGGGCAAACCATGCCTCCTGGATGATGGCCAGTTTGGGCTGTGAGGCACTGGGCTCAGGCTCCAGGGGGGCTGGTAAAACTTCCCTTGACAGGCTCTTGGGGGTCTGGGCACCACTGGCGAGTGCAGACAGCACTCCAGCGTGATTGGGAGAGGCTGGGCCACTTCTGGAGAAGAAGTACCCCGGAGGGTTTCTAAAGCAATGCATGGTCATGGACTGTCTTTTCCTAAAAGCCTGCTCTATGAATTTGCTTTCAGAGGCAGGATCTGTCCTCAGAATGAGCCCTTCTGCCTGGTTCTTCCTGGGAACAATTTACTATGATGAAATAAGGATTCAGAGGGATTGTGGCAAATTGGATTCAGCCAGCTCTTGTCCGCTGTCTTGTAGTATGGATCATTTTTAGTGATGTGAGTATAAATACCATTTAGGGTACGTTGTTCTCAGCAGCCATCGTAGTTTTCTGTCCTATGAATTCTGCGTAGGAATAAGGTGGCTTTGAATCCCCCTTGGGGCTGTCTCCACCAGAAGCTTCCTTTTCATTTTCTGGCTGCCAGTTGTTGGCCATTCACTTGAGGTCAGCTGGTATCACCCTGCTCCCCGGGGGCTGGATGGGCAGGAGTTGGCAGCACTGGGTGGCAATGGCCACCAAGGAAGGGGGCCATGGCATTTGGAATGTGGATGGTCAGGGCCGAGATTTGTTCTGCAGAGGCTTCACCCGGACACGGGAGCCTCCTACTTCTCCGTCTTCTCACTGGACGGGGCAGTGAATGGGATCCTGAGATTTGAGATCAGGAACCAGGAGGGGCACACGCACGGCCCTTGTCTGGTGGTGTCCTACGCTTCTCGAACACAGCATCCACCAACAGGGCAAACATACATTCTCACCAGGGCAGCGCAGGTAGAAGTCGCTGCTGGCATTGGGCCTGGGCTGGCCTGGAAGGCTCTGGGGCACCCATCCATGGCCGCCTCCACTGCTGCCTCTGTGGAGCGGGGGTGGGGGGAGGGAGGGCGTGAAAATGTCGAGGTGCCCTGCGAGTTGAAGCTCAAGGGCAGGTGCTCACATCAACTGAGGCCTGCAAGGAGTTGCGCCAGCTGGGCACCCAGCGCGTCTTCCTCAGGTACTCCAACACCTCCCAGTCCTCCAGGTGCGCTGTGGCCCAGCTGCCCTGTGGGGACCCGCCACCTGCGCCCAGGGTGCCCCCTGGCGCCACCGCCTGTGGGAGGCCGGCCTAGTGCCTTGGGCCCATGAGAGCCAGGCCGTCCCTGCTTCTGCCACCGCAGCCATGGTGCTGAGGGTCAGGTGAGGCCGCTGGCCGGGGAGCTCCAGGCCTGGGTTATACTCTTTTTATTGCTCAGTTGGTCTTTTAGCTTGACACAGGTCTGCTCAGATTATCTGTTTCGACGTGAGTCAGGTTTGGTAGTTTGTGTCTTCTTAGAAACATGTCCATTTCCTATAGGTAACCTATTTTGCTGGCTGTTCATAGCATTCCCTTATAATCCTTTTTATTTTTGTAAGGTGGGTAGTAATCCTCCCATTCCAAAATGTCATCATTTTAATGTTCTCTCACTCCCTTCTGGGTCAGTCTAGTGAAAGGTTTGTCATTTTTGTTGATTTTTACAAAGAACCAACTTTTGGTTTTGTTTGCTCATCTCTCTTGTTTTATACTATTTCATTTATGTTTACTCTGTTATTTCCTTCCTTACGCTTGTTTTCTCCCCCTTATGCTTCTTTTAAATTTAGTTTGCTCTTGTTATGTTTTTAAGATTTTTTATTTATTTCTTTGACAGAGTTAGACAGCCAGTGAGAGAGGGATCACAAGCAGGGTGAGTGGGAGAGGAAGAAGCAAGCTCCCAGCGGGGGAGCCCGATGTGGGACTCCATCCAGATCGCCGGGATCATGCCCTAGCCGAGGACAGACGCCTAATGACTGCGCTACCCAGGCGCCCCTAGTTTGCTCTTTTTACCTTACTCTTCCTATACTGGAAATTTAGGTTCTTGACCGGAGATTTTTCTTTTAATACATGTATGACTATATAAACACATCTGTAACTATAAACACTCTAGGTGTTTGCTTACAGATAGAAATTGGATGAGATGTACATAGACCATTTCATAGAGTCTGTCGAGTGTATTCCAGGGCATTTTAGCTGGCTACTACCCATGGAATCAACAACATCTCCCTCTTCCTCCTTTCTTTTTCCTCCCCCTCCATATCTGAATTCCTTTTACTCCATTCATAAATGCAAGACTGTTTTTCATGATTTGGAGCATGTAGCATCCATCATGGCTATAGTCTGCCGTATGTTTACTCTCCTGCAATGATGGAACTCCACCAGGGCCTGGGACATTTGCTGCCTCCGTATCCTTTTCCCCTCAATATCATCAAACCTCACGGTCTTTTCATCTTCACTGCAGAGGTGGATACATGTTGTATCATGTATCGCTACCTCATTCCTTTTTATTACTGAATAATATTCCACTTTATGGACATGACACATGGGTTTTATCATTTGTCAAAGGATAGACATGTTGGATTTTTCCACTTTTTGGATTGGATGAATTATGCTGCCGTGAATATGTACAAATTTTTGTGTGGACATATACTTTCCTTTTTCTTTGAGAGAGAGAGAGTATGAGTGTGGGGGAGGGGAGAGGCTGAGAGAGAGGGTAAAGAAGAATCTTTATTTTTATTTTGAAAATCTATGTTATTTATTTTATAAATTAATTTATACTTATAGTTCATCAATTAATGAACATATAGTGTAATATTAGTTTCAGAGGCAGAGTTTAGTGATTCATCAGTTGCATATAACACCCAGCGCTCATTCCATCAAGTACCCTCCTTAATGCCCACTGCCCTCCCCTCATGCAACGTTTGGTTTGCTTCCTATAGTTAAAAGTTTCTTTGGTTTCTCTCCCTCTCTGATTTCATGTTATTTTATTTTTCCTTTCCTTCCACTATGATCTTCTCTTTTGTTTCTTAAATTCCACATATGAGTGAAATCATAGAATTGTCTTTCTGTGATTGACTCATTTCACTTAGCCTAATTCCCTCTGGTTCCATCCACGTCATTGCAAATGGTGAAACTTCATTTTCTTTCGTGACTGAGTAACATTCCATTGCATATCTACACCACATATTTTTTTAAATTTTATTTTCTGAAGATTTCATTTGTTTACTTAAAAGAGAGAGAGAGAACGAGTGGAGGGAGGGGCAGAGGGAGAAGGAGAAGCAGACTCCCTGCTGAGCAGGGAGCCTGATGTGGGGCTTCATCCCCGCCCCGGACCCTGGGATCATGACCTGAACCCAAGGCAGACACCTAACCGACTGAGCCACCCAAGCACCCTGTACCACGTCTTTATGCATTCATTTGTTGGTGGACACCTGGGCTCTCTCCATAGTTTGGCTATTGTGGACATTGCTGCTATAAACATTGGGGTGCAGGTGCTCCTTTGGATCAGTATATTTGTATCCTCTGGGTAAATACCTAGTAGTGCAATTGCTGGGCTGTAGGGTAGGTCTATTTTTAAGTTTTTGAGGAACCTCCATATTGTTTTCCAGAGTGGCTGTATGGGAAAGAATCTTAAGCACACTCCATGCTCAGTGCAGAGCCTGATGTGGGGCTGGATCTCACAACCCTGAGGTCACGACCTGAGCCAAAATCACGAGTCTGATGCTCAACAGACTGAGCCACCCAGGCGCTTGGAACATGTGTTTTCAGCTCTCTTCAGTACAGAAGTGTTTCTGGTGGATTATGATACCTTGTGTCTTTAACATTTTGAAGAGCTGGCATTTTTTTTATTTTTTTTTATTTTTGCCAAAATGCCTACATCATTTTATCTTCCTACCAATAATTATTGAGGGTTCTAATTTCTCCACGTCCTTTCTGACACTTGTCATTTTCTGTCTTTTTGATTACAGTTATCCTAGAGCATGTGAAGTGGTATCTTGTGGCTTTGCTTTGCATTTCCCTGAAGGCTACAAATTGTTGAAAAATTTTTCATGGGTTTACTGGCCATTTGTCTGTCTTCTTTGGAACAATGTCTATTAGAGTCCTTTGCCTATTCTTAAGCTGGGTTGTCTTTTTATTGAGTTGTAAGAGTTCTTTATCTATTTTGGGAACAAGGTAGACCATATATATTTAATGTGATTATCGATGGGGTTTGGTTTGAAACTACCATTTTGCTATTTGTTTTCTATTCTTATTTTCTTTTATGTTTCTATTTATCATTTGGATTCACTGAGCTTTTTTTTTTTATTTTTTATAATATTTTTATTATGCTATGTTAGTCACCATACAGCACCTCCCTAGTTTTTGATGTAATGTTCTAGGATTCATTACTTGTGTGTAACACCCAGCACACCATGCAATATGTGCCTTCCTTAATACTCATCACCNCATGCGATACGTGCCCTCCTTAATACCCATCACCGACCGGCCTATCACTGAGCTTTTAAGGAAAATGTTTTATTTCATCTCCAGTATTACCTTATTAGCCATGTCACTTTATTTTAAGTGTTTGTCAAGCATTTAGAGAATACATCTTTAGTGCAGTACATCGTCAAATAATATTAGAANAAATAATATTATACCACTGCCTGCATAATATAGGAATCTTTCCAACTTCCGTCTTCTTCCTTCCAGTCTTTTGGTTGTTATTTTCATATGTTTTATTCCTGCATGTTATCAGTTCCACAATGCATTACTATTGTTTTTGCTTTAGGTAGTCACAGCTGCTTTTGGGAGATTGAAAACCCACTGGTACAAACATCTTGATATTTCTGCTTTATGTAAAGAGGTTATCTGATGTGGACAATCTGTTAAGAATGGATTGTAATTTCTTGCTTTGAATTTTCCTGAAGGAGTAGAAAAGACAAATGAGGAGGTGTTGAGTCAGATATTTCTGGAAATGTATTGAGTTCCAGGCTGCCTGTTTTACATTTTGGGAGCCCATGGATTGATAGCAATTTATGTAANTGTTTTTGCTTTAGGTAGTCACAGCTGCTTTTGGGAGATTGAAAACCCACTGGTACAAACATCTTGATATTTCTGCTNAAGAGGTTATCTGGATGTGGACAATCTGTTAAGAACGGATTGTAATTTCTTGCTTTGAATTTTCCTGAAACAGTAGAAAAGACAAATGAGGAGGTGTTGAGTCAGATATTTCTGGAAACTTATTGAGTTCCAGGCTTCCTGTTGGGGATTTTGGGAGCCCGTGATGCCTGTTGGTCATTTTGGGAGCCCGTGGTTTGATAGCAATTTATGTAGGATTCATGGGTGAGGTTTCCTTTGGTTTCAGTGGACTTCGACTCTCTGGTGGATGTTGCAGTGGTTGGTACAGTGGCAGAACAAACTGATGTCCTGCTAATTGCCAAAGGTTTGGAACTCTGTCTATATTTGGAGGCTCCTGNTTTGGAGGCTGCTGGTTTTATTGTCTATTTATTAAATTGCTAAATGACGGAAATTAATAACAGGAAATTCATTAAAATGGAAAACTCATAATAGTACCCCTGAGTATTCATTGATGGCAAATTCCATTCTAGTCATCCAGTGATCACTTCAAAATGCTGTGTCAGGCAGAGGCAGATAAAAATCCCAAAGCTTTCAAGACTGCAATTTACCCTGTGTAAAATTGTGTGCTCTAGGATTTTCCATCCTGGGCTTCTGTAACAGGGTATAAGAGGACAATTGAATCAGGAGGAGGTACAAGAGTAAGTGTTTGATGTCCGTGGGAAGTCTCTTTTAAACAAGCAAGATAAGTCTGTGAGGTAATTTGGCTGATTTTACATTGGAGAATATTGCTTTGGCCTTTAAAAGAGAACCAGAGTTTAATAGAGTTAGTGGGTTGATCGATTTGGTTTGATGACACTGAGTTTTCCTCTCCTCTTCCTGCCTCCCCTTTATAAAGTAATAATGACTACTGTTGCTTATTTATGGTAAATGTTGAGGGAGGGTGAGAGAGTATAATAAGATCTTCAGGAGAAATTTATCCTGGGAGTGATAAATGAACAGTGGTCTTCCTCTCTACCTTAACTTTCCTAAACCTAAACCACATTCCTGTCTTTTTTTTTTTTTTTTTAAAATAAAACAATTGCAAGGGAGAAAATTGTATTAGTCAGGGTTCTCCAGAGAAGCATAACCAATAGGCCCTCTTTCTGACTCTCTGTCTATCTCTATATCTATCTCTCTCTCTATCTATGTATCTATGTATCTATCTATCTATCATCTATTTATCTATATCTATCATCTATCTACCTATCTATCTATCTATCTACCTATCTCTCTATCATCAAAATAAATTGTACATACAGAAAGAGAGAAAGAGAAAGAAAGAATGAGAGAGAGACGGAATGAGAGAGAGATTGATTTACTTGAAGGAATTGGCTCATGAGATTTGGGGCCTGGCCAATCTGATGTCTGCAGAGCAGGCCAGTAGGCTGGATGTTGGCCAGTCTTGCAGTCTTGAGTCTGGAAACAGGATTCCAGACAATTNTAAAACAATTGCAAGGGAGAAAATTGTATTAGTCAGGGTTCTCCAGAGAAGCATAACCAATAGGCCCTCTTTCTGACTCTCTGTCTATCTCTATATCTATCTCTCAAATTGTATATACAGAAAGAGAAAGAGAAAGAATGAGAGAGAGACAGAGAGTCTATCTACCTATCTCTCTATCATCAAAATAAATTGTACATACAGAAAGAGAGAAAGAGAAAGAAAGAATGAGAGAGAGACGGAATGAGAGAGAGATTGATTTACTTGAAGGAATTGGCTCATGAGATTTGGGGCCTGGCCAATCTGATGTCTGCAGAGCAGGCCAGTAGGCTGGATGTTGGCCAGTCTTGCAGTCTTGAGTCTGGAAACAGGATTCCAGACAATTGTTACTGTCTCCTCTGTGAAGCTATTGTGGGGATTGCAGAGACCTTGGGTGAAAGGTGAAATGTGAAAGGAAAAGGCAAAGGGCAGAAAGGGACAGGTTTTCAGGGTCTTTCAGTGCTTTATGAACGATTTCAGTATACACAACACACACTAATATACCCGATATGGGTATCTAGAGGGGATTCTGGTAGTTTTAATTCAATTACTCCTTAGTAGATAAGATTTCTGCTGATTTCCTTAAAAACCTGGGATCAAATTTTTTTAAATAAATTTTTATTATATTATGTCGGTCACCATACAGTACATCCCTAGCTTTTGATGTAAAGTTCCAAGATTCATTACTTGAGTATAACACCCAGTGCACCATGCAATACGTGCCCTCCTTAATACCCATCACCAGATCAAATTCTTACCTGCTTCCCAGATTATGAAAATAAAGTCAAGTGACCTGCACAAAGTGTACCCACAGTTACGATAGATCAGTTGGTTAGGGATAAAAAAGGGCAGGATCCAAATGTTTTTAAGATTAGTACTAGACCTATTTCTTTCCTTTCCTTTCCTTTCCTTTCCTTTCCTTTCCTTTCCTTTCCTTTCCTTTCCTTTCCTTTCCTTTTGTACTTGTTACATACTTACTTATTTAGCTTCACGACCAAGGTGGGGCTTGAAGTCGGGACTCTGAGATCAAGAGTGGCATGCTCTACTCACTGAGCCAGCCAGGTTCCCCAGAATCCAAATTTTCAGATATATTGCCTGACAAAATAGGTCCTCACTCAGTAATGTTCATTAGTTCAACAGACCCAATAGGACCGAAAAATGGCTTTACCTGGCACAGCTTCACAAAAAATTTTATATTTTCTTTATTCCACTATCTTTCTTGATGTGCAATCAACAGACAAAAAAAGATTGAATGTATTTAAGGTGGTCATGTGATTTGATAAAGATGCACATTGTGACATGATTACCATGATCAACACACTTTTATACTTTTCTTGATGCAAAATTTTAAGCTTCAAGTTAGTATTTGCTTATATCTCCTAATGTATGCTATTTATTTGTATTAACTAAAAATGAGTATTTTCCATATATACAAAATATTTGTTGAGTAAATGAATGGCTTTTGGTGAAGAGATATTGGAACCTGTTCAAACATAGTTCTAATAGTGCCCATAATAATTATTGATCAAAGTGGAAAAGGCAAGTAAGCTTACTACTCTACCTTACTTGGCTAGAAGAAGGCAGAAATATTGAAAAGGACAAATGCAAAATTAACAGAGAAGGAAGGAGTTTGAAAAAAATCCAGAGACCAAATTAAAAGGGTGAAACTACTTTTTTCTAAAGATTTTATTTGTTCATTTGACACAGAGAGAGAGAGAAAACACAAAAAGGGGGAACTGCAGAGGGAGAAGCAGGCACCCCGCTGAGCAGGGAGCCTGATGTGGGGGCCCAACCCAGGACCCAGGGACCACGACCTGAGCTGAAGGCAGATGCTCAGCTGATTGAGCCACCCAGGCATCTGCCCTAAGGGTGAAATTATTTTAACAGAAAACCAGGTACTAATGTCATAGTGTTTTAAAACATTTTGCTTTCTCTCTCTTTCATTTCAGAAGGGATTATGGAAGTAGTGGAAGAAAGATCATGATAACATTTAGCTACATCACCCCTGTGTCATTGAAGAACATTGGTGAGTTTTACCACCTCTTCACTTGCGTTGCCTGCCATGCCATCTGTGGGGTATGTACCCGTATGCATGTGTGTTCATGGTACTGAGCAAGACCCATTCTCAGACACTTGTCTGTTATGTTGCATAAGTGTGTAGTATTTATACATTTAGTGGAAGGCCTTTTAACTTATGAGAATTATTTTAACCTTTTTGCTGTGTCAGGACTCAGTATACTTTTTCAATGTGTTCCTTTCTGCAGAGGTACCCCCACATCCCCAAGGCACCACGAATACACACACCCTCTATGATTCCACAAAATGTATAGGATTATGACTTGCCCCCTTTTAGATTTTGCCACAGCCCCTGTTCCTTCTCTCTAGTCATCAAAAAAGTCTTAGAATTATGGAGTTTTGAGGTTGGAAGGGATCAATACCATCACTAGCACAGTGCGTGCTAGGCATTCACAAATGTTTGTGGAATGAATTTTGAATGAGATACACTCTCTCAAGGAGAGAAGGAGTCTCTTCTACTGGCAGACAGTCATTCAGTCCTTGCTTGTTTGTGGAAGTAAGGGAGTCTTTATTACCACCAGAGAGAGCCTGTCTTTCCTGAGCTCTGAAGGTCAGCATACAGATTCAATTTGGGCTGTTCTGGAGAAGAAATGGCAGAGTACAGCTGAAGCATGAGAGTTCTGCTCCCCTGGGCTTCCCGATCCAGTGTCACTCTCTGAGACATAACTCACCAGGACTGCATCCTTGGAATATCTGAGGGAGGTGCTTTTGAGTCTTTCTCTGGACACAGAGAAGAGGACACTATTTGGTTCTTACCTTAAAACATCCTCACCTTTAAAATCCTCAGAGAAGGGGCACCTGGGTAATTCAGTGGGTTAAGCATCCGACTCTTGATCTCAGCTCATTTCTTGATCTCAGGGTTGTGAGATTGAGCCCCACATCAGGCTCTGCCCTGGCGTGGAGCCCGTTTAAGATTCTCTTTCTCCCTTCCCCTCTGCCCCTCTGTCCCACCACCCTTAGAAAACAGCAACAACAACAACTTAAGAGCCTCAGAGTAGTTTTCTTTCTCCACTTGTATTGGTTGGCTGCTAGGTAGATAATATCATAATATACTATGAAGAATTAGAACTTTTCTAAAGAAAAGATTTAGTTACTCATGAGAGAGAGAATGAGAGAGAGAGACATGGGGCTTGATCTCAGAACCCTGACATCATGACCTGAGCCAAAACCAAGAGTCACACACATGACCGACTGAGCTACCCAGGTGCCACAGTAGTATTGCTTTTTAGGAAAATTTCAATGTAATGGAAAACAGGAAGAAGTTTTTTTTAAATATTTCAGTACATAAACTAGTCATGAAAGAGTAGACATAGGATTTGATTGTATCAGCCAAGTTTTCTAGTTTTCTTTTTTCTTTTTTTTTAATATTTTATTTATTTATTTGACAGAGACAGCCAGCGAGAGAGTGAACACAAGCAGGGGGAGTGGGAGAGGAAGAAGCAGGCTCCTAGTGGAGGAGCCTGATGTGGGGCTCGTTCCCAGAATGCCGGGATCACGCCCTGAGCCAAAGGCAGAGGCTTAATGGCTGTGCCACCCAGGCGTCCCAAGCAAAGTTTTCTTAAAGGTGGGTGTAACATAGCGGAAACAGTAACCAACCTGCTTGGAGAGAGGAGTACGTAGGGGAAAAAGGAGGATTCCAGACTGGAAAAATAAATAGGTATTAGCCTGTTGCAGGCTTTGGATGTACATTTAATTTGATAGGAAGAGTGAAATGGTGAAAGACTTTAGTTGGGAGTCATATTTTGGAAGATTAATTTGGTGTTATCTGTGGGTTAGACCGAAATGAAAAAGTCAGCTAACTAGTGGCTAAGAGTTTTGGCAACTTAACTTATTCTTGCCTGATTCATGTATCTCATCTGAAAGCAGGGAATAGTAATGCCTGTGCTACGGTGCAGTTGTGGTTAATAGAAATGTGTATATAAAATGCTGGGAACAGCTCCTGGTACGTAATGGGTGCATTGTAACAGTCGCTATTGGGTTGCTCTTCTATTTTATATGCCCTGATAATAAATAAGCAATTCATAATGGAATGTAGAATCACTTCAGTGAGTTCCGGTCCTGTAATATTAAAGCTAAATTAGCTTTCATGTCTCCCCCCCCCCGCCACAAGGCCCTTTGACAATTCATTGGATGGATGCTCTAAATCAAACAAGAGTGATTGAATTTGTCTCCTTGGGACTCACTGAGAACTGGGTGCTGGAGGTACTATTTTCTGTAGCATTCTCCATCACATATGTACTGACCCTTTTGGGGAACACTCTCATCATAGTTGCTATAGTTTTTAGTCTGTGTCTCCATACCCCCATGTACTTTTTCCTGAGCAATCTATCCTTTATTGACATCTGCCACTCATCTGTCACTGTGCCCAAGATGCTAGAGGGCTTGCTTTTGGAGAGAAAGATGATTTCCTTTGACAACTGCATCACACAGCTGTTCTTTCTACATCTGTTTGCTTGTGCTGAGATCTTTCTGCTGACCATCATGGAGCCATCTGTGCTCTGCTGCACTATCCCAATGTGATGAACATCAGGTCTGTGTACAGCTCGTGTTTGCTCTCTGGTTGGGGGGTACTGTTCACTCTCTGGCGCAGAACTTCCTGACCATTCGTCTACCTTACTCTGGCCCTAACATTATTGATAGCTATTTCTGCGACGTGCCCTCTGTCATCAAGCTGGCGTGCACAGATACGTACCTCACGGGAATGCTCATTGTGTCTAACAGTGGAACGGTCTCCCTCACCTGTTTCCCGGCTTTAGTCACCTCTCACACGGTCATCCTGGTTTCTCTTCAAAAACAGTCAGCTGAGGGGGGCCGGAAAGCCCTGTCTACCTACTCAGCCCACTTCATGGTGGTTGGCTTCTTCTTCGGACCATGTATCTTCCTCTACATTCGGGCAGACACCAGCTTCTCTGTGGACAAGGTGGTGTCCGTCTTCTACACGGCGGTCACCCCTCAGCTAAATCCCCTTATTTACACCTTGAGGAAGGAGGAGGTAAAAAGTGCCATCAAGCATCTCACACAGAAACAGGTTTTTTATGAAGTCAGGCACACAATGGATTTGGAGTCATAAGTATAATTATGGCCATATCTTTAACAAGACAGTGGAAGTAAAACAACAGAGTCAGTAGATCAAATGGCACAGAGCAGAACTTCTTTTTAAAGGGAAGGACTTATTAACTTTTACTTACATAAAGGAAACGATCATGGTGGAACCTAAAGGAAAAAGAATCTGGGGCTTCCTCGGTGGCTCACTCAGTTAAGTGTCTGCCTTCGGTTCAGGTCACGATCCCGGAGTCCCAGGATGGAGCCTGGAGTGGAGCTCCCTGCTCAGACGGGAGTCTGCTTCTCCCTCTGCCCCTCACCCCACTCGTGCTCTCTCACTCTCTCCAATAAATAAATAAAATCTGAAAAAAAAAGAATCTGGAAAACTTTAAAGAAGTCTTCTGGTTTCACTAGTAAAAGATCACAATTTGGGGCACGGTCTGAGTTTCAGGAACAGGTACAATTGTAAGAGAACGTATTTTCTTGATTTGTGGATTCTGTGGATTATTTCCTCTGGTAAGCGATATCACACTTAGGTTCTATAAATTAAAGTGGTTTTAATTTTGCCTTTCAATGTAGATTCAAGGTGTTTATTTAAGCCGTCAATGATTTACAGTGAATTTACTGTTACTTTGAACGTGATTCCTCATTCTTGCATCTATTTTGTATTTTTCATAATACTTGGATAAAATCAAGGTGGAAATGTATAAAGAACTTACTGTAAAATAAGGTTTATTGGTATAGAATTTAGTTCCATAAAATGCAGGCATTTTAATTGGACAGTTTGAGAAATTTTGACAAATGTATATATACACACACATAACCATGTCTCCAGTCAAGATATAGGGAATTTCCATCACCCAGAGAGTTTCTTCAGTCCCTTCCCAGCCAATCCCTCTATGTCCAGCCAAGCATGCAAACATCTGATTTTTGTTGCTATGAATTAGATGTGTCTTTCCTAGAGCTTCATATACATTGAATCATACAGTACGAACTTTTCTGTGCCTGACTTCTTTAGCTCTGCATGCTGTGTCTGAGATTAACCTACGTCTTTTGTAGGTATTACCAGTTTGTTTCTTCTTATTGTTGAATAATATCTCCTGGTATGGGTATGCCACAGATTTTTCTAGTCATTTACTGATGGACATTTGGTTGTTTCCAGTTTTTGGGAGTTGTGAATAAAGTAGATATAAATGTTTACTTACAGGTTATTTTGGCGACAGGTCTTCATTTCTCCTGGATAAATACCTAGGAGTAGAATTCTTGGATCATATATTAAGTGTATGTTCAGCTCATAAAAAACTAAAAGGCTATTTTTCCAAGTGGCTGTATGATTTTTGGAGTTGTTTATCTTTAAATAAACTCTACCCATGATGTGGGGCTCGAACTCATGACCCTGAGATGAAGAGTCTCACGCTCCACTGACTGAGTCAGCCAGGCGCCTCCAAAGTGGTTGTATGATTTTATGTTCTCATCAGAAGTAGAAGAGTTTGACATCCAGTAACTGTTATTGTCAATATTTAATTTTAGGCCTTCTAGTGAGGCCTAAAATTCCTGTGGTTTACTCTTCATTTCCCTAATTACTGATGATGCTGAGAATCTTTTAATCTGCTTATTATCTTTTCCTATATCTTGTGTTGTGATGTGTCTGTTCAAATATTTTGCTCATTTATTATTATTAGTTTTTTCTTCTTGTCATTTTGTTGTAAGAGTAAACAAAGTATTCTTTGTATATTCTGGGTACAAGATCTTTGTTGGATATATGTCTTGCTAATATTTTTTCTCATGCTGTGGTTTGCTGTTTATTTTCTGAATGATATATTTTGAAGAGCAGAAGTGTATATTTGGATTAAGTCTTATTTATCATTCTTTTATTTTTAAGATTGGAGCCTTTTGTGTCCTAAGAAATCTTTACCTCCCCCGAAGTCTTGAAGATTTTCTCCTAGTTTCTTTTAGAAATTTTACAGTTCAGCTTTAAATTTTAGGTTTGTGATCCATCTTAAGTTTCCTTTCACACATTGCGTGAGATGAGGGTTGAGATTTATTTTTGCCATCTACCTAGATGATCCAGTACCACTTTAAAAGACTTCCTTCCACCTTGCCTTATCTTGGCACCATTTTAAAGTTGGTTGACCCTTGAGAGGACGTGAACGTATTCTTTTGACCTCTTCATCGTCATCTCTCACCATTCTCTGCCTTAGGATCTAAGCTGTAACCACACTACTCTTTCTATGCTTGGACGAAGCCAGGGTCTTTCCCAACACCTGCCATTTCCTCTGCCTAGAATGTTCATCACCTGTCTTTTTTCTTTTTTTTTTTTAAAGATTTTTTTATTTATTTATTCGACAGAGATAGAGACAGCCAGCGAGAGAGGGAACACAAGCAGGGGGAGTGGGAGAGGAAGAAGCAGGCTCATAGTGGAGGAGCCTGATGTGGGGCTCGATCCCATAACGCCGGGATCACGCCCTGAGCCGAAGGCAGATGCTTAACCGCTGTGCCACCCAGGCGCCCCGATCACCTGTCTTTTTTCATGCAGGCCTCCTCTTTATCTTTCCGATCTTAGATTCTATGTCAATTGTCAAAGACCCTCTTTGCCTCCCCACTCTGAAGACAGTCTTTTCTGAAACTCTCTATCAACATTCAGTGTATGTGTTTTTTTTTTTACAGGATTTGTTATGATCTGTAATTAAATGTATTTGTTTATATTTTTTTTCCTATTTTTACTAGACTCTAAACTACATAAAGGAGAGACTATTGTGTCTGTGTGTGTGTGTGTGTGTGTGTGTTACTGTATGCCTGGTCCTTAACCCATAATAGGTGCTTGGTAAAAATTTGTCAAATGAATGAATAGTAAGATATCCCCATTTCATTGCTCTGATGGAAGATTTTTCCTGACCGCTTGAGGATATCAGTACCTTCAGTGACTCAAGTCTTCTTTCTACATGACTGAAGTCATAAGCAAACTCACTTGGTCTGCCATTTAGGCAAGCATCTGAGTGAATGATGTAGTCAAGTGCTGCCCAGCAATCTAAAGGTTCATTTCAACATTAGTTACCACCCTAAGACAACAGCCTGGAGAGGCGACACGGTGTAGTGAAATTAGCATGAGCTTCTGTTGATGCACTTGGCTTAATAGCCTGCTTCCAGCACTTTCTAGCTGGGTGACCTTGGGCATGCCCTTGGCTCTCTCTGAGCTTTCGTTCCATCATTGTAAACAAGCATAAAATCTACCTCTCAAGTGGCTGTGGGCATGGAGTAAATACAGAGTGCCTAGAACAATTACAGAGTGCCTAGAACAATTTCTAGCATATGGAAGATCCTGAAAATCACAGCTAGTGGTATGATTGTGAAATATTGGACCGAAGAGAATTTCTAAGTTACAAAGCCCGATAAATATTAGGGGACTTATTCTTTTTAAGGTGTTTCTTGGATGTGGAGCACCAGGTCTCTTAAAAGCCTAGACATTGTCATTTTTTCCCTCTCCGCTCCAACCTCCCCATGAACTTGTTCAAGGCATTCTTCATGTCTTCATTCCTGAGAGTACAGATGATGGGGTTCCGCAGAGGGGTCACTGCGGTGAAGAAACACAGCCACCACCTTGTCCTCCGGGAGGCTGGTGGATGGACGGGAATAGATGAAGATGCATTGTCCCAGGAAGAGTGACAATGGTGAGGTGTGCTGCACAGGTGGATAAGGCCTTCCGCCTGCCTTGGAAGGTCTGCTGCCTTAAGCTCACCAGGATGACCACATGGGACACCACGAGGATCACAAAACAGACCACTGAGATCAGCCCACTGTTGGAGATGATGAGGATTTCAATGATGTGGGTGTCCGTGCAGGCCAGTTTGGTCACCTGAGGCACGTCCCAGAAGAAGCTGTCAATCTCATCAGGACCACAGGGGGGTAGCTTGATGGTGAGGGAGGTCAGCTATATGGAGTGGTTGGTGCCCCCCGTCCAGAGGTCCACAGCCAGCAGCACACATACTTTCCAGTTCATCACTGTCATGTGCCGCAGGGGTTTGCAAATGACCACGTACCTATCGTAGGCCATGACAGTGAGGAGAAAGATCTCGGTGTAGAAAAAGAGGTGCAGGAAGAACATCTGGGTGATGCAGGCCTCAAAGGAGATGAGCTTCTCTTCTGATCACGTATCTCTGAGCATCTTGGGGACAGTGACCATGGAGTGGCAGACATCAATAAAAGATAGGGTATTGAGGAAGAAATACATAGGGGTATGGAGCCGGCGGTCATAGATAATAGTTATGACAATGAGGATGTTNTCCCAGAAGAAGCTGTCAATCTCATCAGGACCACAGTGGGTTAGCTTGATGGTGAGGGAGGTCAGCTATATGGAGTGGTTGGTGCCCCCCGTCCAGAGGTCCACAGCCAGCAGCACACATACTTTCCAGTTCATCACTGTCATGTGCCGCAGGGGTTTGCAAATGACCACGTACCTATCGTAGGCCATGACAGTGAGGAGAAAGATCTCGGTGTAGAAAAAGAGGTGCAGGAAGAACATCTGGGTGATGCAGGCCTCAAAGGAGATGAGCTTCTCTTCTGATCACGTAT
>NW_023253758.1:418-762 GCF_002007445.2 Ailuropoda melanoleuca | reverse complement strand
GCAGGTATCAATGTGTACTTTGGGGAAGGAACACATCAACCTGTTTTAATGTTCCAAACTTATCAAACACTGGAGCAGACACTCCTTGTATGGGAAACAAGGTGAATAGCATGAAAGAGAAGATGAAAATAATTTTTAAAAAATGCAAGTTTGCTTTTCCCAGCTAAGTCCCACTTCTCTTTCTTTTTTTATTATTATTATTATTTTTTTTTTATCATTTCCTTTTCTGCTCTCTGGGAAACCACTCTATGGGTAACCCTATTTCTCTCTGGCCTTTTAGAAATACATGTATATTTGTCTATTTGAGAGTGTATTATCCTCTGACTTGCTTTTTTTTTTTTTTT
>NW_023253758.1:0-412 GCF_002007445.2 Ailuropoda melanoleuca | reverse complement strand
TTTTTTTTTTTTTTTTTTAGTCACTCTGCCTTAGAGATCTTTCAAAATGTGAATGAATTCCATCTTATTCTTTAAATGAAAACCCACTAGTTTATGGTTCTACCCTAAAGTATTTAACTAGCTCCTATTAATTAGCATTACGTAGTTTTTACCCCAAATGTCCACGGTCAACTCCCTTGTTCATTTCCTCAAAGCCACTCTAAAAATCTTCATTTGCTGTTCAAGGCTAATTGCTCCATCGTACCCCAGAAACAATCCATTCAAATTTCTTTAAATACCCCATTCCATTAATTTTCCTGTCTGCTGTATTTCAGCCTGCCCAATATCTTAATTCCTTCCCACCCTTTCTGTTCCCAGTGCTGTGGTTCACCCACTCCTGTCTCTTGCGCTGACTAGTGCAGTAGACTCCCCA
>NW_023253757.1:0-2288 GCF_002007445.2 Ailuropoda melanoleuca | reverse complement strand
TTTTATTACCATCATTCCAAAACAAAAGAAGACAAAAGTACACTTTGAATGTTTCACTTCGAAGGCACAGCAGAGTGTGGATTATTTTGTTATCAAATTAGAAGGCAAAGTATCGTGTTTGTTNATCGTGTTTGTTTTATGCAGGGGCACTCCCTGCAAGAAGAATACAGTCTGCCTTGCCATCGTTAAGACTAAGCACTCATCACAATATTCCCAGTTCACAGAAAAGTAGCCGTTAGAAAAATTAGTTTAAAATGGGATACCCGTTTACAGCAGAATCGCTTTACAAAAGTAACAAATGAGAATAAGGCTGCAACCAAATTGTGTCTGATTGGTGCTTTCGAGAGGGAAGCAGGGAAAGCCCCTTGTCCATAGTGATTTCATGCAGTCCTGTGTGACGGTAGCAGCTGGAGAAGTGTGTCCAGTGGAAGTACACTTGTTTATTAACACATGAGGTGAGAGCAGTTGCTCAGAGTGGAGGACACCGGGAGCTCCCTCCGTAGTTCATTCAGAAACTAGACAGATGATTTCGGGGGGGTTCTTTTTCTCTAGATCAGTCCTCAGGGGTCAGTGATGAATGTGAAGTGGCGGGAGGACCAGCTTCTCTGTGGGACGGTTGGGTGAGGATATTCCCAAGGAAATGAAGACGACGTTGAGTCAGTACCAGCTGAAGTCGAATCTGCTCAGATGTGCTGCACCTGATGATGGTGAAAATCCACGTGTGTTAGGAGAAGTCTTAGGTTCACAGACTGCGGAAATGTAGGGGCTTTAAAACGTGGAGTCATTTATTATTCATCACCAGACATTTTGAGGAAAATGCCTGAATCCGTTGTGTATTGAACCAGAAGTACAGTGGTGAATTTCCTTCTTTTTCTTTTTTTTTCTTCTTACAGATTTAGCTTTTGTTAGTTCCGTGAATTTTTGTCGGACACGAAAGTTGAAAGTCTTGACTTGCCCTAAGACGTAGCAGTTGGTGACTCAGCAGTGGCAGAGTTTTACTGTGATTTTCCTAAGGTTGTTGGGGCTGGAACTGAACTTTTTCTGAATGAGAAGAACCACTCTCAGCTGCTGTTACTGAACACTAAGTGTCTTTGGATTAGGTGTTGCTAAAGATTTGAGACTATTTCTTAATGAAGTTAAACTAAAATGAAAAGTTGGGGGCCCCTGGCCGGCCCAGTCGGTAGAGCATGTGACTTTTGATCTGAGGGCGGTGAGTTCAAGCCCCATGCCAGGTGTGTAGCCTGGTTAAAAAAAAAAAAATGAAAAGTTGCAATGGAACTGACAAGTGAAACTCCTAGTGTAGTAAAGTCGTTTTGATAGCAACTAGTGTGTGCGTCACAAGTAACGTCAGGCTACTCTTCACACTTCACGCGCTGTCTAGACTTCGGCCAAGAAGCAAGCACTCCATTCCACCCAGGTTGTAGCAGATACATTTTCTGAGCTCCAACTACAGTTCTAGCAGCATGTTTTGGACCTCAAGGCCAGAGCTAAGGAAGCTTCCATACTTAATCTGAGTGTGAAGAGTGAACTCCCACCTACCTTCTTTGGGAGTGATTAGCCTGCATTGTAATGATGTGCTCAAAGGCAAATATCAAGAGTAGAATTGGGTGGATGCCTTCCAAGTGATGGATTTGCTCAATTAAAATCACATGCCTGTGTGCTGCTATCAGTATCTGCCATTACCCATCTGTGTGAAAAGACATTTTCAGAGATGAAATTAGTAACATCTCTTCACATATCAGTATTAACAGATGAGTGTTTGTAACCAGCTCTGATGATGGGGCACATTAACTTTGAACCCAGATTAAGTAAAATGTTTTGCCCCACAAAGAAGGAATTCCATTCTACTCCTTAGGAGATCTCTGTTACAAAAAAAAAAAAATTGTGCTCTGTTATTAATACATTTTGAAATTTGTTGATTAAAAGCTTAGGGAAATTTGTTGTCTCTCATTATAAAAGTACATATGTAATAGCCTTGATTCTGCCTTCTGCCTTGGAAAGCCTGGCCTGGAAAAATATTTACTATCTGTGCCTTTACGGAAGAAAATTGCCATACCTTTGTTAGTTGATTGAATGTGGAAAGGGGGTGGTGATGGAAACAGAGACATGTTGTCCACAGTTTCTGGCCGGGACATTTTGGCACTATTCTTGCAGACAGAGAGTTCAGATGAGAACAGGTTTGGTGGTGAGGCAAAGATGAGTAGTTGAATTTTGGACTGTGTGTGTGTGTGTGTGTGTGTGAGAGAGAGAGAGAGAGAGAGAGAGAGAGAGAGAGAGAGCGCACTTGC
>NW_023253756.1:0-2409 GCF_002007445.2 Ailuropoda melanoleuca | reverse complement strand
GGGCTCAATCCCAGAACGCCGGGATCACGCCCTGAGCCAAAGGCAGACGCTTAACCACTGTGCCACCCAGGTGCCCCAATTATGGATTTCTTACCAAAATTGTGGGGTGGCGGGAGTAGTAAGTTAGGTCAGTCACCTGAGTGCCAACACATTCCTTCCTTCCCCAGGGTATAACAGCAGCTCTCCTCCTCCTGATGGTGAGGTCACTTAAACTGGTCAGGGTGGTGATCCTTCTGTGTGTAGTTGTTGTTTTTTTTCCCCCTGCTAGCCCTGGACACCAGGTGCCCAAGTGACAGCTATATAAAATGCCCAATGTGACTTGCTATATCTGCTGGTGGAAGGATTCTCTTTAAATCTGCAAAACCCAGAGTTTTGGGAATGGAATGGAAGACACACATTACCCAAGTGGGTCAGTGGTGGTGATGGTAAAGGGAATTGTTTCTGAAACACATATATTCTTTCTTTGGGGGATAATGTATCTTATAATCACTGCTGTAGCATACTGTAGGTCGGTGCCCCATGCTGGGAGGACACGGTATCTAACCTGAGGCCTCAGCTGCACTGACAACTTTGCCACAAAACTTTGCCACACTCTTAGGGCAACAGCTGCTGGGTAGTGAAGTAAGTACCAGTGGCCATGCACCCACAGCCTGATTTCCTCTGGTGTAAAGTGAGTTATTTGGTCTGAGGTGAGGGTGTGTGGGGTGCCCTGCTAGGGGATCAAATGCTCTGTAAGCCCTTTGGTAGTGGTGCTTATGAAGCTTTATCTGGAATGTGTAGTAATTCTTGTTAAAATTAATTACAGTGTCTTCTGGGGGCAGAAAGAGTCCTGTTTAGCTAGGTGACGGCCAAGTGGCCAATTGGTCTCTGTGGGATAGTGCTGTATCAGGGCTCATTCTTGGTCTTCAGCACATCATTTGGCAGTGGCAGTAGCTAGATATTCCTCGTTGAATGAAATTGTATGCAATCGGTTCATGCATGCCACCATTCCTGCCATAATACCAACAGGTCTGTCTTGAGCACGTGAGAATTTTTTTTTAAAGAAGGTTAAAGGCTTAAACTTCTTTTGTTAATTGCATCAAGGCAGAACTTTAAGAATTTTGAACCACTTTCTGGTTTAAGAATGCCGGTTCAGAATCCCCATAGGTCCCATCTCAGGGACACGGGGTCGGCTTTTTGCAGTCACCCATTCATATGCTGTTTCCATTTTTTTAACAGAGAAATTGAGTAAGTAGGCATCTTTCAGCAAAAGACTCAAAGTCAGATACTAATTTAGAAACAATTTATCCTATCCTGTTAATGTTTTTATGTTTAAATATTTTTTTCATACTTGAATTGATATCAGTGTCTTTCAAAGTTTGTGGACACTGCTCGGTGTACAAGTAATTCAATGGAGGAATGCTAGAATAGCTCCCAGAAACATAAATATCTTAATCGAAACCTGCAGTTGTGTATCAGAAACTCCGTTGATGGATTCAATTTCCCAGTGCAAATAATAGACTTTATTGGTCCTAAAGTTTTCAATCTAGGTTTGCCTTGCAGTAGAATTAGAATTGAAAACACTGTCTGCCAACTCAAGGAAGTTAAGCTGTGAGTAGAATTTGTTTCCAAATTTTTGTACTTTAAAAAATGACCTGTCAGTTACAGGCTTCAGGAACTTCCTTGAAAATGTATGGGCAGATATGTTATCTTCCCATGTGGGGGACTTGACAATTTCTGTTGCTACCTGGTTGTAACAGGTAATATTTTTTCTAGAATACATAATAAAAAGTCTAACCACACCAAATATATAAGGATTGTTGTGGCTCTGGGTAGAAAGGTCACATCGGACAATAAGCCGTCAGTGGCAGCCTTGCTGTCCCAGTCTAATTATCACCCTTCTTCTGAGGTCATCTCCCACGTCCCAGAACTTCCGTAGGCTGGCCTTCTGGCCAAGGGACCTTCGCCACAGAGTGCAGTCTCATAGTCTTAGAAGCGAGTGACTGACTCTTCAGGCTAATCAGTTTTACGTATATTGGCCTCCTCCCTTCTCTGTCCCTTTGGGTTCTAATGAATAATATTTATATCAGATTGAGTTTTTATTTCCTATAAAATTATTTTAAATTGCCTCTTCTTTCCCCCCAGTCCTTAAAGAATAAGCAGCTCTTGGTTGTACAGTTCCAACAATCTTAATTCTGTTCAGGTGCCTCATTTTATGGTTAAAGCTAAAACTCAGAGAAGTGATTTACCAAAAAATAGAGAGCAATTTGGAAGCAGAGCTAACAGGATAATGTTGGTCTTGTGTCTGTTAGGCCAGCACTCCTTTCTATATGTGTCATTTTTTTGCTCCTTTTCAGCATGGGTTGATGGTAATGATGAGAGATCATAGGACTGTTCATATACCTTCTGTACTTATCTGTTAGAACTATA
>NW_023253755.1:0-3812 GCF_002007445.2 Ailuropoda melanoleuca | reverse complement strand
TTACCACATATATTTTTCTGTTCCAAGATCTCATCCAGGAAAATGCATTCATTTAGTCATTGTATTTCTTTAGGCTCCTCTTGGTTGTGATAGTTGCAGATTTTCCTCGTTTTTGATGACCTTTTTAGTTTTATGGAGTACTATTAAGGCATTTCGTAGACAGTCCTTCAGTTGAAATGTGTCTGATTTGCTCTGATTGTGAGACCGGGGTTAATGTTGTGTACACGATATCAGCATAATGTCACTGTGGATATTAGTCTTGATCACTCGGGTGAGTAGTATTTATTAGACTTTATTTTCATACTGTTATCTTTTTTTAAAGAAGACATTTAATTTTAGAGAGAGAGAGTGGGGAGGGAGAGGCAGAGGGACAGAGAAAGAGAGAGAAAATTTCAAGCAGGCACCCCACTGAGTACAGAGCCCAACGTGGGGCTCAAACTCATGACCCAGAGATTGTGACCTGAGTCAAAATCAAGAATCATACACTTAACTGACTGAGCCACCCAGGCTCCCTCACACTATAATCTTTAAGAAGAAGTCACTGTGCACAGGAGGGCATGTAAGGAGTGAGGAGGTATGCTAATTCTCTTTTGTTAAAAATTTACCTATTCACTCCCATTTATTCAGACACTTATTTATTTTTATCAAACTCATGGATTTTTATTTAATAGCTTGTGTTATAATAGAATACTGCACCATGTATTTTGTTGCTCACATTATTCCAGCTTTGCTCACTAGGAGCTCTTTCAATTGGTTCCTATGTCCTGTTGACATACCCATCATTGTGCGTTCTGAACGTTTTTGTTGCATTTTTCTTTTTTGAGCACTTTCTCACTTTCTGGCACTACCACGTCTTCCAGGCTCATTTTCTATATTCCTCACTCCAGCCCTAGACTTAGCTATTTCTTCAAGGAGGTCTGAAAATTCAGACATTTTAAAATGAAAAGGATTTTTTTCAATGTTTTCTGTCTTAATATTCTTCTCTAAAGCAATGCATGCCTTGCTTTTGGCATGAAATTGCAATGGAACAGAAGTACAGGCTATTATAAAACAAAACATAATCCCGACTCTAAGAGCAAGAAAAAGAGTAGGAATACTTTGCATTTATATACACCTTCATAAGACCAGACAGTATTATTAGTGCCTAACAATTATTTATTTATTTAATCCTGACAACAATCCTAGAAGGCGGTATGAGGTAGTGGTGTAGGTCCTCTGTTAGATCTTGTGTAATGCTCACAACAAAACACCATGGGGTAGTTTTTATTGCCCATTTGACAGATGAAAACCTGAATCCAAGGCCCACATGTCCACTAGTTTCAAAATAGAGTTCTGGGATTTGAATTCAGATTTGTCAGATTCTCAAATATAAATCCTTAATTACTACAAATATTCTCTACTTGGCTATATTGATAATGGAAAAAAAGATCAAATTTTCATCATTATTTTTACTTCAAAATAATGGAATTAGATGTGATTTAACTAAAGATTCTTTAAACTCTAAAGTTTCTTCTAAATTCTTGTAAATTCTAAACATCTTCTAAATTGAAAATTATGTGGTTCAATGATTTTCCCAATTTCCCTGGTTATATTAGATGCCTTTGTCTCTGTATTCTTTTTACAACCTATATATGTGTCTAATAATTTATCACATCAAGTCAAATTATTTCTTTACATATCTCTTTGTACATGTTTTATTTACCTATGCGACTAAGCCTGATTTTTTTTGTATATATAATAGAGAAAGTACAATTTTTACTTAATGATTAATTAGCTTTAGTTTAATGATTAAGTAGATAAATGAGTAGGACATCAATGTTAAGAGTAGAGGTTGTCATGGACAAGACACTCACTAAGTCATTTTAAAAAGTGTTAAAGAGAATTCAATATAATTACTTGTAAGGTTTCTGAGATTATGATGAAATGTATATTTTTATTCTTAAAACTAGATATTTAGCAAACTTAAATATCATAAAAGAGTCAGAAATGTTTAAGAAAGTAAAAAGCAACAGTCATTTCTCTGATTTTATTAAAAGTATCTATAAGATACAATACTAAGGGGAAAAACAAATGTTACTCTCTAAGCAAAAGAAATTTACATAAAGTAATTGATTTAAATTTCAATCCAATTTTGCTAATATATTTTCAGGATAATTTATGACTGCTTCTTTTTCAAATACTTATTGTATTTTTAAAGGTAGATTGGTAAAGATCAGTCCAATTCTCTGTTTGACTTATCTAATGCCTGAGCTTTAATTGAGTTTATCCATCAAAGTCACATTTCATTTGGGGAATGGATGTCAGACTACAGCAGTTAGCAATGATGATGGAAAGGACTCTAAATTAACTAACAATAGTATCTTAGAACAGAAATTAAAGTCTATATTCATACTCTTCTTAGAACTTTAGTTCAAATAAAGATAGTTGAATATTGAGTGATGCTCAAATATTAGTTAAAACAGTATTTTATAAATTGAAGTCATATTCTAGGAAGATGTTAAAGCCTAATAAATGTCATTTTAAGCCTAGAATGCCATTTATATCATTGTGTCAATACATAGATAAAAATTTTATATCAGTAGCTCTATAACTTATGTAAAATTCAATATGTTTTGGTTTGCATATTTAACACATTCATTGATGGTGATATAACTCTTAATATAATCAAGATACAAAAGTATTTCCTTTGATAGTCAAGACAAAAGTAACTTAAAGAATAGAGGAACAGAAAGAAGAGAAATATATACATTGTCTATATTTTCTGGGTAATTATCATTGTCTGTGGATGGTATGTGGTATTTCCCCAGTTCCAGAATGCAGATTTGAAAAGGACATATTTAGCAATGGCAGAATTGCTACGTTGGTTGCATGAGCTATGGAGTATGGACTGTGATGGTAGGAAAGGCCAAGTAAAAGCCTCTACCTATCAAAATAGTAAATCCAAAACAATATTACATCCCCAGAGGCATATTAGAGATCTGTGTCACTGTATAGGGCTTGAAAAATACAGGGGTATTGATTACCCTATATGCCCATTCAACTTGCTTATTTGGTCTTTGCAGAAGACAGAATTATTTGGAGAAGGGCAATGGGTTATTATAAACTTAACAATGTGATAGCAGCTGTTGTTCTCGTTATTCTAGATATGTGTGTGGATGTGTGCCTGTATGCGTGTCCATAATCCAATATACACCTCTTGACCTGGCCAAGCTATTTTTTTCTTTATCTATTAATAAAGATCGGAAATTGTTTTTGGTTTTTTGGGTTTTTTTCAGCCAGCATGGCTAACAATATATCTTCACTGTCCTACTTCAAGGCCATCTCAACTCCCCCCCTCCATATCATAACCTAGTCTGCAAGGAGCTGCTCATCTTCCCTTCTACAAGGCATCACACTGGTCCACAACCTCGCTGGTTTCCTGCAGCTGGGTCTGGTGAGTGGGTGGCAGCAACTACTTCAGACAGTTTGGTAAGATGTACACGAGCCAATTTGTAGAAAATAAATCCCATGAAAACTCAGATTTTTACCAATTCAGAGAAATTTCAGGGGTTCAGTTCTCTGGAGCATGTCAATATAATCTCAAGTAAAGGAAAAGTTACTGCACTTGGCACCTCTTAAAACTAAGAATGAAGCATAATAGTTCTCAGCCAGTTTTAGTATTTGGAGGCAACATATATCCCATTCAGGTGTGCTACTCTGATCTAATTACCGAGTAACCAAAGGCTGCAATTTTTAATGAGACCTAAATCAAGAAAAGGATTTTCAACAAGTCTAAAACGCCTTAAAAGTGCATCTGCCACTCGGGTTTTACA
>NW_023253754.1:0-3686 GCF_002007445.2 Ailuropoda melanoleuca | reverse complement strand
GATTCTTAGGGCAGTAAAGCCCTCCTTTATGTTTTAGGGCTATGAGACTGCTATGATAATGTAATAATGGGTATTACAGTCAGTGACATTATTCATTTGGCAAAACCCATAGAACTGTACAACACAAAAAGTGACTGCTGATGTCACTTTGGACTTCAGGTAGTAATACTATATCATTCATTAATTGTAGAAAATGTACTACACTAATGTAAGATGTTAATAATAGGGGATACTGTGTGTGGAATGATGAGAGGGGATATATAGGAACTCTACTTTCTGCTCAATTATTTTATAAACTTAAAAATACTGTAAAAAAGTCTACTGAAAATTTCTTTTTATGTCCTTAGTTCTCAAATTAATTAAAAACATCTGAGGTGTGGATGCATTAATTTTGAAAGAAAATGTACTGGTGGAACTGCAAAATTGATAATAATAGTTTTCTTATTTTGAGTTTTCTTATTTTGAGTTTTCTTATTTTGAGTAATTTTCATCTATTACTTGTGTAATTTTGAGCAACTAGCTTATCCTACTCCCCAGATAAACCCTGCCAAGATATGACTCTTACGTTAATGCTTGCTCCATTTTCTAGTATTTGTTATATTGCTCAAGCAGTATTCACAAGGACACTTGTGTGTACCCAGGAAACTTGATTTTAAAAGGTATACTTCTGGAGGGGCAGTAAACTCTCCTTAATCCTCTTCCCACCACCACCGCCATCCCACTGCTCCCATCNTAGTTTTCTTATTTTGAGTTTTCTTATTTTGAGTTTTCTTATTTTGAGTAATTTTCATCTATTACTTGTGTAATTTTGAGCAACTAGCTTATCCTACTCCCCAGATAAACCCTGCCAAGATATGACTCTTACGTTAATGCTTGCTCCATTTTCTAGTATTTGTTATATTGCTCAAGCAGTATTCACAAGGACACTTGTGTGTACCCAGGAAACTTGATTTTAAAAGGTATACTTCTGGAGGGGCAGTAAACTCTCCTTAATCCTCTTCCCACCACCACCACCATCCCACTGCTCCCATCTTTACTATGTATTAAAAATAAACTCAAACATTCAAAGTACTAGTAAAATGAACATCATACACATATTACACAGTTTTAACAATTTCTAACTTAGCTATGTTTTCTTTTTCTAATTGTTTTGCTGAATTTTAGAGAGTAAATTATAAATACATGATTTAATAATTGAATATTTCTTTTTTTAATGTTTTAAGTTTTTATTTAAATTCCAGTTAGTCAACATATAGTGCAATACTGGTTTGAGGAGTAGAACCCACCCACACTCACCCTCCTCTCACTCACACACACACACACACACACACACACACACACACACACACACTACCCAGTGCTCATCCCATCAAGTGCCCTCCCCAACACCCAGCAGCCATCCAGGCCATCTCCCGCCCACCTCTCCCTCCCCTCAGCAACTCCCGATGGGCTCTCCACTCAAGAGTCTCCTATGGTCTGCCCTTTCTCCCTTCTTTTTTTCCCCCTTCCCCTATTGGTCATCTATCCTGCCCCTCAAACTCCACATGTTATTTCTGTATGTATCTTTAAAAAGAAGAACAATTTCCTCCATCCTCCAAATATTAATCACACTAACCAAAGTAATGGTTACAAAGTAACAAAGTAATGGTTACCTTGGTTAATGAATTAGACTAATAGAAAGTAATTTTCTTTTGTATTTCTAGTATCTAGTCCATATTGGTTTCTCCAATTGTAGTCTTTTGCAACTGTTATTTTTTTCCAACTAGGATTCAATCGAGAACCATGCTTTGCAATATGCTGTCATGTCATAAAGTTAAAGTCTAATCCACAATATCTGGGGATTCAGGAAAAGTCTCCAAAGGTCAGATCCAATTTTCACGTCCCAACTCACCAATAGAGGAGGAAACACTTCTAAAATTACTTCCTGCGGTCTCAAAGTTTCATGGGAAATATAGTCTTAAACCTATGGGCCTGCCGCGCAGCACTCTGGGAACGAGTCCTGGGGCTCATTCTGCGCAAGTGCACATCCGGCAAGCTCCTTTCCGCCCGCCTTCTCTCGTTGACAAACGATGGCAATTCGGCTTCTTTGGGCGTCTGCGGGAGCAGAGGCTTTGCACTGGGGCTGGGAGTACTGGGGACACGGCTCCGGGAAGCCTGGGGTCCTGCCAGTTCCGGTAGGTTTGTGTGCGGCGTGCGCGAGTGGGAAGTCCTGGGAATTTCCCGGCGGGTCTGCCCTCCCCGCAGCCCCTGTGTGCTTGCGGCGTCTGCTCCCGCCTGCTGCCGTGGCGCAGGTGGGGCTGCGTCCCCTGGCGGGAGAAGGTACCCCTTGCGGGCGCCGAGTGCGCAAACTGCAGGCGGTGGGAAGGGAATCCACATTTATAATGTTTTCCATGAACATGAGGCTACTAACAGTAGCTTGTGGAATTACTCAGAAATAAGGTGTCATCTGCAAAGCTTTTTGTCAAGTGCTTGTGATAATCAGTGTGTAAGTTGCTGTCACAAGACACTTTGTTTCCTTTGGTATTTCATTTAAGCCTCACAATTGCCCTTATAAATATGCCATTTTAAAAAGTGAAAGGAATTTACTGGAGGCTCAATGGTATACCCCAGGGCACAAGCCGGTAGGTGGGAGAGGTTGGATGTAAATACAAGCAGATTTTATTCCCTACCTCTTGCTCTTCCCAGCATCCTTTCTGCCCCAAACAAAGAGTTGCAACCTTTGGAGCTCTTAGCAGAGTAGCCTGTCCCCAGATTTCCAGAGATGTGATTGTGAAGTGAATATGGATAGACTCTCACAATGTGATGAAATAGATCCTGGGGTTTGTGGAGTCTTTTTAGAGCCCCTAGTCAAGAGACTCTTGAACTTTCCTCCACCGTCTAAGCTATCTCCATCCTCAGAGGCATAGTCTGATAATCTAATGCAGTGCTAGTCCATAGTAAGATAATGGAAACTAAATATAATTTAAATTTTTTCAGTATCAACAATAGAAAGAAAGATGAAATTAGTTCTACTGATGTGTTTAACTTAGTATATCCAAGTTATTATTAACCACACTTCAGGTGTAGTAGTTGAATGCAGCTAATGGCTGCATTACTGGAGAGTACACTTGTAGTGAATTTCAAAGTCACGTTTAGAGTGTTAAGTGGAGGTTTCAGATACAGTGAATTTGTTTCTCAGGCCCAGATTCCAGCCCCTCTGTAGTAAAGTAACTTAAGACTGGAAAAAGAGACCCCTAGGAGCAACTGTCATTTAGAAGAACAGCTAGCTCTTCTGACAGATTCCTCGCTGGAGTTTCAGAGCAGAGGCAGAAGTTTCAAGAAAGGCATGGGTCCTGACTTGCTCCACCAGAAGCAGTTCTTGATCCCTGTATGGCATGAGTCAGACTTGGTGATCACACACAGAAACCATCACAGACTGTGTGACAGTGGACACTGGACCAGCTTGCCNACAGTGGACACTGGTCCAGCTTGCAGAAGGTGGTAGCCTGAGGTTGAGAGGGATGGGTGACTGTCAGGCTGTACAGGAAAAGGCACTTCACTGGATGGCTGGTAAGGACATGATGCCCATGGAAGCTGTAACCTGCCAGAACTGATGAAATCCTAAACAACACCCAATTTCCTTCATTCTCCCCTCATTCTTTCCAGATTCTGAGCTGCCCTCATACCATGTCCATAACCGCATGTGG
>NW_023253753.1:0-1637 GCF_002007445.2 Ailuropoda melanoleuca | reverse complement strand
AAGATAAACACATTCTTTTCTTCAAACATCATTAGCTGACTATGGATACTGGGTCAAGAGAGAAGTTTTAGTAACCTACTGGTCTCTGATGATTTCTATGAGGTTAAATCATTTGTCCAGGTTGTTCATGTGTGTGTAGGTAGAAAGATTTATGATAATCAGGTAGGCTTAGAGAGGAAAGGTACTGAGGGGCTCATTTTAAATATTAAAATATCTGCTCACGTTTTGATCACCAAGAGGTTTCAGAATTGAGGGAACATGACAGAAGGTATTTGCTGTAGTAGATAATAAAACTCATACTCTTAATTGATTATAACGATTGGCCTGGGAAAATTTTAAATGGCATATAATCTGTCCAGATTAAGGAAATTTCCTTCTTCATGCAAATTTTGTCTTAAGTAATGTATTGTTTTCAGAAAATTGTAACTATTTTTTGGTTTAAATGCTATGTCNGAAAATTGTAACTATTTTTTGGTTTAAATGCTATGTCTCTCTGAAATAAAATAGTAAATAGATCAATGGAATCCATCTTAGAGTTTACCTCATCTTTTAAAATAGCAAATGATCATCCATATACTGGATAAATGTAGAATTGCACAGATGTTTGAGTTCCTTATTAGTGGTTTGTAAAAAATAAAAGTGTCCCAGGAACTTCTGAGATTGAGGCTTCAGATATACTGTGACTTCCCGGGAAATAAACAGGTATTAGCTATCTTGATCTAAAAGGTCACTGAAGAGTGACACATAATTACAACTGTAAGATATATAGCCTCAAGTGATCACGAAGATAAAACAGTATTTGGATTCAATACCAGAGGAAAATCAATATTGAATATTTTATTTATAGCCCTGAGGTTCTGAACAAAGTTTTCCTTTCTTCCGTTGGTTTTCCTTACTGAAAGTATAAGAGTATTATAAAAACTAGTACAAGGTGTGAAGAGTTGTTTCTCAGGTGAAGGAGACCCTTGTTGGAGAAATTTACAGAGCCTAAGAAGTTGGAAGAATTAATACTTTTTAAATGTCCATACTTCCCAAAGTGATCTACTGATTAAATGCAATCAATCCCTGTCAAAATTGCAATGACGTTTTTCACAGAAATGATAAGAAAAAATGCTATATTGAGTCATAAAAGACCCCAAAGAGCTATATTGAGTCATAAAAGACCCCAAAGAGCTATAACGNAAAAGACCCCAAAGAGCTCAAACAATTTTGAGCAAGAAAAATAAACCTGGAGAAACCATACATTCTGATTTCAAATAATATTACAAAGATACATTAGTCAAAGCAGTATGGTGCTGGCATAAAAACAGACACATAGACCAATACAACAGAACAGAGAGCCCCAAAATAAATCCAAACATACATATACTTAATTGATATTTTACAAAGTTTCTAAAAACACACAATGGGGAAAGGAGAGTCTCCAAAATAAATGGTTTTGGGAAAATTGGATATCCACATGCAGAAGAATTAAATTGGACTCATCTCACATCATATACAAAAATTAACTCAAAATAATTTAAAGACTTAAATGTAAGACTTGAAACTGTAAAACTACTAGAAGGAAACAGAGAAAAAGGTTCTTGATATTGGTCTGGGCAATGATTTTTTGGATATGACCCTGATAGAATGGGCAA
>NW_023253752.1:0-4969 GCF_002007445.2 Ailuropoda melanoleuca | reverse complement strand
AGCAGTGCACATATTTTTCAAATTGGAGTTTCATTTTCTTTGGTTAAATACCCAGTAGTGGAATGGTAATTATATTTTTAATTTTTAAGGTACCTACATAGTGTTTTCCAACAGGGCATGAGGGTTCCTTTTTCTCCACATCTTCACTAAAACTTGTTATTTCTCTTCTTTTTCATTCTAGCCATGTTGACATGCATGAGGTGATATCAGATTGTGGTTTTGATTTGCACTTCCCTGGTCATTGGTGATGTTGAGCATCTTTTTATGTGTCTGTTGGCCATCTGTCTTCTTTGGGAAAATGTCTATTTAAGTCCTCTGCCCATTTTTTTTTAATTGGATTATTTGGGTTTTTGTTTGTTTTGTTTTGTTTTTGGTATTGAGTTGAATAAGTTCTTTACATATCTTGGACAGTAATTCCTTATCAGATATATCATTTGCAAGTATCTTCTCCCATTTAGTAGGTTGTCTTTTTGTTTTGTTGATGGTTTCCTTCACAGTACAGAAGCTTTTTATTTTGATGTAGTCCCAATAGTTGATGTGTGCTTTTGCTTCCTTTGGTTATGGAGATATATCTAGAAAAACGTTGCTACAGCCAGTGTCAAAGAGATTACTGCCTATGTTCTCTTCTAGGGGTTTTATGGTTTCAAATTTCACATTTAGGTCTTTAATCCATTTTGAGCTTATTTTTGCTTATGGTGTAAGAAAGTGGTCCAGTTTCATTCTCTTGCACATAGCTGTTCAGTTTTCCCATCACCAATTGTTGAAGAGACTATATTTTCTTCATTGTATATTCTTGCCTCCTTTGTCATAGAGTAATTGACCATGTAAGTGTGGCTTTATTTCTGGACTCTCTATCCTGTCTTATTAATCTGTTTGCCTCTTTTGTGGCACTACCATTCTGTTTTGATGACCACTTTGTAGTATATTATCTTGAAATCTGGAATTGGATACCTTCAGCTTTATTCTTCATTTTCAAGACTGCTTTGGCTATTTGGGTTCTTAGGTGGTTTCATGCAAATTTTACTTTTATTTGTTCTCATTCTTTGAAAAGTGATGTTGGTATTTGGAGAGGGATTGCATGGAGTCTGTGGATTGTATTGGGTAGTATGGACATTGTAACAACATTAATTCTTCCAATCCATGAGCATGGTATATCTTTCCATTTTTTTGATGTTATCTTCAAACTCTTTATCAATGTTTTATAGTTTAGAGTATAGTTATTTCACTTCCTTGATTAAGTTTGTTACTAGAGACTTTATTCCTTTAGGTGCAATTGTAAATAGAATTATTTTCTTAATTTCTATTTCTGCTACTTTGTTACCAGTGTATAGAAACACAAGCAATTTCTGTGTACTAATCTTGTATACTGCAACTCTACTGAATTAATTTATCAGTTCCAGTACTTTTTGGTGGAGTCTTTAGGGTTTTTTTATGTATAGTATCATGTCATCTGCAAATAGTGACACTTTATCTTCTTCCTACCAATATGGATGGCTTTTTTCCCCCCTGATTGCTGTGGCTAGGACTTCAAGTACTATGTTAAATAAAGTGGTGATAATGGGTATCCTTCTCTTTTCTCCTTCTGGGACCTCTATAATGTGAATGTTTGTTTCCTTGGTGTTGTTCAAGAGATCTCTTAACCTATCCTCTTTTTATTTTTAAAAATTCTTCCCTGCTGTTCACCTTGGGTGCTTTCCATTACCTTGTCTTCCAGATCACTGATCTGTACTTCTGAATCCACTAATGTACTGATGATTCCCTCTAGTGTTTTTATTTCAGTTACTGTGTTCTTCAACTCTGGGTCCTTTTTATATTTTCTGTCTTTTTTGTTTAATGACTCACTGAGTTCTTCCACTTCAACCTGGTGAGCATCTTTAAGATCATAACTTTAAACTTTTATTAGGCATATTCTTTATCTGCTTGTCATTTAGTTATTTTTCTGAGTTTTCTTTTCTTGTTTTTTCTTTTAGGGCTTATTTCTCTGTCTCCCCATTTTGCTTGACTTTCTATGCTTGTGTCTATGGATTAGGTAGAACTGCTGAATCTTTCAATCTTGAAGGAATGGTCTTATGTATGGTTGTACTGTATGCAGATTGTATGTGTGGTGTCACTGGATGGCAGGAGCTGTGGCTGGTGTGGGCTGGGTCTGCCCTGGTAGGATGGCCACAGTTGAAGTGGACATGGGCTGCAGTGGCCCTGAGGTTCTGTGGGTCCCCTGGAAGGACAGCAGAAGCTGAAGGAGGCGAAAGCTGAGGGGTCCCAGGAATCTCTATGTTCTGTAAGCTCTGGGAAGAGTTAAAGCTAAAGTAGATGCAGGTTGGTGTTAACAGTACCTGGGCTCACCACACAGCAGGTGCTCTGGCAGGAAAGCTAAAACTGAAGTGGGTGCAAGCTGGGTGGTTGGCGGGTAGGGGTCTTGGGGTTGTAAGCACAGAGGACACCCTGGCAGGACAGCTAAAGCTGAGGTGGGTACAAGCCAGGGAGTCCTAGGGCTCTATGTGCAGAGGGCACACGGACAGGATAGCTGAAATTGAAGTGGGTATAAGCTAGGGTCCTGGGGTGCTCTGTGCTCTCCAGCAGAGCAGCTAGAGCTCAGGCAGTGTGCAGGCTGGGAGGTCCTGTGTCTCTCCATGCAGGTAGCACTATGGCAGGACAGTTGAGGTTGAAGTGGGTGCAAGCCTGGAGACCCCAGAGCTCTCCATGCAGAGGGTGCCCTGGCAGGATTATTAAGCTTAAGCAGACATGTGCTGCTATTGTCCCTGGGCTCTGCACACAGAAGATGTCCCGCCAGGGTAGCTGAAAATGAAGTGGGTGCAAGTGGGGGTGTCCCATGCACATAGGGCACCTTGGCAGGACAGCAAAACTGAAGGGAGTGTAAAGAAAAGTTGTTCCAAGACTCTCTACACAAAGATGCCCCAGTGTGTTCCCTGGGCTTTTTAAAATGTACCCTGACAGGACAGTGAAAGATGAAGGTGATGTGAACCAGGGTATCCCAGGGTGCTCAGTGCAGGTGGTGTGGCTGGAACTGATGGAGGCACAAGCTGGGGGTCTGGGGGTACTCTGCACAGGGGGCACCTTGACAGGGCCACTGGAGCCAAAGTGGGCATCAACAGCTGGGAGGTCCTAGAGCATTCTGCAGCAGGGATGCCCCAGCAAGCTGGCTGAAGCTGAAGTGGTGTGGGCATGGAGTGTTCTAGGATGCTTTGCCCTGTGTCACCATTGCCCCTGTGTCACCTTGGTGCAAAGGCTGGAGGTGTGATGAGTGCTGATCAGGGGTGTCAGTGTGTACTAAACTGTGGCCACCTTGGTGGGACAGTCGGGGCTGGTATGGGCCAGGGGCTCTAGTGCTTGCTAAGTGCCTAGGGTACCTAGACTCTGCCCCAGTTCAGATTATTAAGGTAGAGGCAGAGCATAAACAATGTCTCTCAGGAGCCCCTCTGACTTGCAGTTCTGTGCCCCTGAGTGTCTAGGGCTGGTGTGGGCTAGGTGACCTGGGGCTGCTGAGGCAGGAGGCCAGTATGGCCTCTAGATCCTGCACTGGTCTGCACTTAGGAGGTGGAGGGAGAATGTAAACCATGGCACTCACCAGATACTCCAACCCTGAGAGAGTTCCATGGCCTCTAGATCCTGCACTGGTCTGCACTTAGGAGGTGGAGGGAGAATGTAAACCATGGCACTCACCAGATACTCCAACCCTGAGAGAGTTCCAGGAGTGCCTCTGGCCATTTGGCAGAGTTCCAGGGTTGGATCTTTTACATACTAGTTGTTCTTTCAAATCATGCTTTCTTTCTGTGCCCCAGGGCAGAAGAATCTGTTTACAGGCCCTCATTATTATCCCTCCCACTGTAGTTCACAGTTTCAGGGATGGGCTTTCCCTTCATTTCCCTATCTCTGTCTCTCCTGCCATTTTCTTCTGCTGTTCTCTCTTTTGTGCAAACGCTATTCAGCCAGCCCCCAGTTCTTCTTCAGGAGAAATTGCTCTATAATTAAATGTAAATTTGGTGTGTTTATGTAGGAGGTGAGTTCAAGGCCTTCCTACATGGCCATCTTGGACCAGAATCCCCCAAAGCTGGTTATTTTCATATGAAAAGGTCATGGAATCTTTTTTTTTTTTTTAGTTCTAGCTGTTTGTTGATCTCATCCTCAGTTGATTTTACACTGAGTATAATAATTCTTTGGGGGCCCAGCCATGAATCTATTGCAGATAGCAGAAACTATCCTAGTTTTTATTTTATTTTATTATTTATTTTATTTTATTTTATATTTATTTTATTTTATATTTACAGATTTTATTTATTTGACAGAGAGAGAGGCAGCCAGCAAGAGGGAACACAGGCAGGGGGAGTGGGAGAGGAAGAAGCAGGCTCCCAGTGGAGCAGGGAGCCCAATGTGGGGCTTGATCCCAGAACCCTGGGATCACGCCCTGAGCCGAAAGCAGATGCTTAAGGACTGAGCCACCCAGGCGCCCCTATCCTAGTTATTTTAAAAACAGTAATGTCGGGTTTGGCCGGCAAACCCCGAGACAGCAAATGAAAAGATGACTCCAGACACCTTAGTAGGAGAAAGGAGAGGGCCTGGGAACCAGACGCTCTAGTGTTGAAGGTCCTCTGTCTCCGCTCTTATTGTGAGTTTATCGATACACCAAGAGCAAGCGCAAAACAAGAAGGAAATGTGTAGCTTTAATGATTAGGACGATAGTCTATGGGGCAACTGCATGACAGGGGCGAGCAGTGCTCGTGAAGTGCATGCGAGGCAAGGAGATGGTGAAGTGTGTGAGCAGCACAGGTGCCTGTTTTTCTTCAAAATGTAAACATTTACTCCCTAGATGAGAACCTTGAGCCACAGGAAGAATCTGGCTGCTTTCAGCCAAGATACTTCAACAGAGGCCCAGGGTTCAGGGCTCATCTCCTTTGCTTTTCAATTAGTCTCATCCAGGGAGGCATATGCAAGTCAGATTTTATCTATCCAG
>NW_023253751.1:249-5231 GCF_002007445.2 Ailuropoda melanoleuca | reverse complement strand
AGGTGGACTTTATGGAGCCAATGAAGCCCCTTGGAAAAACTCAGCCTGGTACCTGCCTACTGGGTTCCTGGAAGCCTTACCTGGTAGATGAGGAAGATCACTTCTAGGCAGACTCAGGAACCACAAGATATTTTTGGGACCTTAAGAGAGGAAATAATCCACATTTATAGGTATTGAAGTCTGATTTGGCCCAGCTCTTAGCCTTGAAAGGCTGTTAAAGGCATAATCTGAAATTCCTTATCAGATGTACTAATAATGCAGATTTAAAAGAACCTACATGACCAGTCACTATTCTTGCCACACTTATGTAAACAATTAGACCAAATTTGGTAAAACTGNCAATTATAGTTATTTGCATAAGTTCAATAAGAATCTGTTTTCCTTGTAACATGACACCATTGGAAACATTAGTTATATTACTAAGACTTTGACTGAAATACCATATTTGAGAGAGATATGCATGGATCCAGTCAGATAGCTCTAAGGAATTTAAGGTGGACTTTATGGAGCCAATGAAGCCCCTTGGAAAAACTCAGCCTGGTACCTTGCCTACTGGGTTCCTGGGAGCCTTACCTGGTAGATAAGGAAGATCACTTCTAGGCAGACTCAGGAACCACAAGATATTTTTGGGACCTTAAGAGAGGAAATAATCCACATTTATAGGTATTGCAGTCTGATTTGGCCCAGCTCTTAGCCTTGAAAGGCTGTTAAAGGCATAATCTGAAATTCCATAGATGTACTAATAATGCAGTTTAAAAGAACCTACATGACCAGTCACTATTCTTGCCACACTTATGTAAACAATTAGACCAAATTTGGTAAAACTGGATTTGTTAAATAAACAAGATAGTTTTAACTTGGCTACCTTTGCTAAAATGAGGGTGATTTTAGAAAAGAAAACAAATGTTCAGTAACACACCATCTAACACTATTTGTGTTAGATTCTAGTCTTAGAATGTTTATTGGTTTTCCATAAACTAGGCTGGATCCCGAATTCTTCTGGTTTCCTTGCATATCTAGCTAGTTTTCTACCTGACTGTTTGCACACTATAAGCTTGATTTTGAGGGCCTACTTGCAGGACCATCTTCTGAAACAAGACCACTGTTTAACTGATCTGATCTAATTTACCCATTATGAAATGTGGGAGATGCTGGTCAGGCCATATGTGAGCCATCGAAAATAATGGCTTTATGAAAGTGGGGCTCAAGTGAGTACTGGAGAATATTTGCAATTGGATGCAAGGCAGTTTTATTCTTCAAAGTCCTGATCTATGTCTTTTTTTAGAAAGAAGCAGNTGAAAGATAGGGGCTCAAGTGAGTACTGGAGAATATTTGCAATTGGATGCAAGGCAGTTTTATTCTTCAAAGTCCTGATCTATGTCTTTTTTTAGAAAGAAGCAGCTTCAAGAATGAGAAATTGTAAAAATCCTGGGATGGTATTGGCTCATGGGAACCAAATAATTACCATGTTGTTGCTAAAGTAAGATTTGCCATGTTTATTGCCTGTAAAACGTTTGCCTTGTGTCCTTAGCCTTGCATTGCTGATGTTCCTTCCTGTTGCATCAGGAAACATCTTCCTGTCATGGCCCACCACTTATGTTGAAGCTCATAATCACTCCAACTGTTGGGTCTGAGGAAAGGACCACTTTACCTAGTCTCTGAGGAATATCATGCTGCTTTTCATATTGCCACTGTTGGCATAGGGATGTAAGTCACCTTCTGATATCTGCCTCTAGTGTCATTGTGGAAGAACACTAAGCAAAAATTGTATGGGCCATGGGCCAAAGATGTTAGAGGTGGAGTATAGGAGTGCTGACAACACAGACTCTTTCTTTGATCCTGCATCTTGTTCTCCCCTCTCCCCACTTTAGATAACTACATTGTGACCTCACCACCATGCCCCTCACTTCATTAAAGCTATGATTAAGATCCAGATAGTTTCAGAGAATAGCTGAAGAGAATATCCACAGAGAATACCTGCAGAGAATAGCTGTGTAGTGCTCTGGATCATCTTTCTAACCACTTACCTATCCATTTGCCCCTGTCAGTAAGTTACCTTGAATAAAACTCTGTGTAAATGGTATGGGGTGGTTTGCTTTGTGATTCAGTATGAGAGTGAGTTCTTACTCTGGAGGATACAGTACCAATTCTCTTCTACTTCATAACAGTCCCAGACATAGCCTCCAAAAAACGATCTGTCTACTGGATAACAAGTTCCCCAGAATAGAAGATTGGACACAGGCCAAGATAAATACTTTTTGAGCTTGGAAAAAAACAAATGAAGTAATGACCATGTAAATTAAGGGTTTCCAAAAGAGATTTATGGTTTGTCTTTAGCAATCAGTAACAGAAATAACACCATCAAATATTTGGAAAATAAACTGCATGCTTCTATATAACCATGCATTAAAGAAGAAGCCAGAAGGAAAAAATAAATACCTTGACCTAAATGAAAATGAAAACACCATACCAAAATTTGTGAGATTCAGCTAAAGGAGTGCCTGGAGGAAAATTTGTCAGTTCCACTACATATATTAACAAAGAATAAAGATATAAATAACTGATCCAATCTCCACCTTAAAAAGAATAATAAATTAGAGGAAAAAAGGTGGCAGAGGAGTAGGGGATCCTATTTCAGCCAGTCCAATGAATTGAGCTGGATATCTACTAGACCATCCTGAACACCCACAAAATCAGCCTGAGATGTAAGAAGATACATCTGTACTGTATGATGACTAACATAATATAATAAAAAAAATTAAAAAAAAGAAGATACATCTGGATCTCTACAAACGAACATCTCCGGTGCTGGGTATTGAGGCATGAAGTGGGGAACAGTGAGTTAGCACGCAGATATAGGAAGATAAATGGAAGGGGGAAGGAGCCGCTGTGCTCAGGCACCAGGAAGCAGAAGCCTCCTGCACTGGGGAGGAGGCTGGACTCCTGGACTGGTAGCTGTGGGGAAAGCAGACTGAAACCAGGAGCTCGGGAGCATGCACAGGAACCAGGGGCAGCTGGCAGTGTTAGAAGCACAAAGGGCAGAGACCTGCTGACCCTGGCATCCAGGACTGAGAGAGAGGCTGTGGGGTGCCCAACCTGGGCTACTGGGGGTTTTTAGTAGCACGGACAGAAACTGGGTTAGAGTGGCCTGGAGAGCTCAGTAAAGAGCAGACTGCGATCTCTCTGTTCTGAGACAGAGGTCTGGATATGGTCACTGCTGCTCTGACTCTCAGAAGAGGCACAGAAAGCTGCCAGGAACAAAAGCCCAGAAAAACCGGTTCTCACTGTGCGCATTCCCCCTCCCCCACAGGGGACAGGGCAACTCTGTCCAAACAGGGTTGCCTGAGTATCAGCGGGGCAGGACCCTCCCCCAGAAGGCAGGCTGAAAAAACAAGAAGCCCATATCCCTAAGGTCCCTATAAAACAGGTGCATCTTGCTAGCATCCTGGTCAATAAATTGGGCTCTGTATATCCCCCCAACAACACCTCATTAGAATGACAATGAGGAGGAACTCCCAACAAAGGAAAGAAACAGAGACTGTGGCCTCTGCCACAGAACAAATGGATATGGATATAACCACATTGTCGGAAACGGATTTCAAAGTAACAACAGTCAAGATGATGTGTAGGCTTGAAAAAAATATTAGCAATGATATAGAATCTCTAAGGGCTGAAATGAGAACGAATTTGGAAGAAATTAAAAATGCTATGAATCAAATGCAGTCTAAACTGGATGGTCTGAAGGCCAGGGTAAATGAGGCAGAAAAATGATTTACTGAGTTAGACGATGAGGTGATAGAAAAGAAGGAAAGAGAAGAAACCTGGCTAAAAAAACCTCCACTTTCAAGAAAAAAAGGCTAAGGGAGATTACTGACTCAGTGAAACATTCCAATGTCAGAATCATCAGCATCCCCAAGGGGTTAGACAAAGAGAGAGGTCTAGAAGAGATATTTGAACAAATCGTAGCTGAGAACTTTCCTAATCTGGTGAAGGCAACAAGCATTCATGTCCAAGAGGTAGAGAGGACCCTTCCCAAGATCAATGAGAACAGACCAACACCATGACATATAGTAGTACAATTCACCAATCTTAGATCCAAGGAAACAATCTTGAAGGCGGAAAGGGAGTTACAGCCTCATGTACAGAGGGAGGAATATCAGAATAATGTCAGACCTGTCTACAGAGACCTGGCAAGCCAGAAAATGTTGGCAAGGCATAATCAGAGCACTAAGTGAGAAAAATATTCATCCAAGGATACTTTATCCAGCAAGGCTGCTGTTCAGAATGGATGGAGAGACTTAGGAGCTTCCAAGACTGGCAGAAACTGAAAGAATAGGTGACCACCAAGCCAGCCCTCCAAGAAATATTAAGGGGGGTTCTATAAAATTAAAAGATCCCAAGATTGATACAGAACAGAAATTTACAATCTATAGAAACAAGGACTTCACAGGCAACATGACAACAATAAAATCATATCTCTCAATAAAACCCAAAAGAATCCACTCCCAAACTATTAGAAGTTATAGAGCAATTCAGTAAGGTGGTGGATACAAAATCAATGCTCAGAAATCAGTTGCATTTCTATATACAAATAATGAGATTGAAGAAAGAGAAATTAGGGAAACCATCCTATTTACAATAGCACCAAAAACCATACGTTACCTTGGAATTAACTTAACCAGAGATGTAAAGGATCTATATTCAAGAAACTATAAATCACTCTTGAAAGACATTGAATAAGACAGAAAAAGATGGAAAAATATTCCATGCTCATGGATCAGAAGAATAAACATAGTTAAAAGGTCCATGCAACCCAGAGCAATCTACACTTTCAATGCTATCCTGATCAAAATACCAATGACATTTTTCAAAGAACTGGAACAAGTAGTCCTTAAGTTTGTATGGAACCAGAAAAGGCCCCAAATCGCCAAGGAACTGTTGAAAAGGAGAAACAAAGCTGGGGGCATCACAATGCTGGATTT
>NW_023253751.1:0-169 GCF_002007445.2 Ailuropoda melanoleuca | reverse complement strand
AGTCCTTAAGTTTGTATGGAACCAGAAAAGGCCCCAAATCGCCAAGGAACTGTTGAAAAGGAGAAACAAAGCTGGGGGCATCACAATGCTGGATTTCGAATTGTACTACAAAGCTGTGATCACAAAGACAGCATGGTACTGGCACAAAAACAGACACATAGACCAATGG
>NW_023253750.1:11431-13517 GCF_002007445.2 Ailuropoda melanoleuca | reverse complement strand
TCTCTCTGGATCGCTACAGCATTGCAATATTCCCACTGGAATCCACCCCTGGGGTTTCTCTTGACAGCACAATGATGCTGCCTGTGTGCCAGCAGAAAAGCAGTTTTGTGATACTGTTTATCCCCGATGGTGTCAAATTTCCTGCTGTCCATTATGTTTCAACAGCATCGTGATGTTTATACCCAAATGGTTACTTTAAAATCCCTCAAATGACCTCTCTTTGGTGCAAAACCCTTCAAGGTCATAAAGTTACACGGCCTGTTGTTCTGGGTGAATAACTACTCTGCTCTTAAGGACACACAGGGCCCTGGGGTGAAACACTTTCACTTCCTTTAAGTGAATGCTTGAATGGCTTTGGATGTTTGTATTAAATGGGAATAAAGATACAGATAATAAAGATCTCTGGGATCCATGCTAAAATAAAAAGGAAACCACTTATGAGTCCAAGCACAGAGGGACAAGGTTGCGGAGGAGTGGGGGACTTCGTTTCGACCAGTCCCTGCATTTAGCTGAAATCTACCAAGCCTGTCTGAACATCAATGAAATCATCCTGAGATGTAAGATTATACATCTGGATCTCTATGGGAGCAGAGGATCCAGTTGAGCGGTATGAAGGACGGAGCTGTGATTGCATGGATAGATATAGGAGGACAAACAGAAGGGGGAGAGAGCCACCAGAAGCTAGCCACTGGAGGGTAGTGTAATACCCTAGTGAAAAAGCGTCCTGCACCTGGGGACCAGAGATAGCTTGCAGAGTGGTGGCCACGGGTCAGGAAGGACCTGAAAACAGTGTTCAAATAGAATCCAGGAGCTTAAAGGGCAAATGCTGGGGCGCCTGGGTGGCAGAGCGGTTAAGCGTCTGCCTTCGGCTCAGGGCGTGATCCCGGCGTTATGGGATCGAGCCCCACGTCAGGCTCCTCTGCTGTGAGCCTGCTTCTTCCTCTCCCACTCCCCATGCTTGTGTTCCCTCTCTCGCTGGCTGTCTCTATCTCTGTCAAATAAATAAATAAAATCTTTAAANTTAAAAAAAAAAAAAAAAAAAAAAAAAAAAAAAAAAAAAAAGGGCAAATGCTGCGAGGCGGGCAGCAGCTTGCGGGGACCTGTGCCTTCGGACCTGGGGCTGGCTGTCGCCGTGGCCACTGCTCATGCCAACACCTTCCCAGACCAGGATCGCTGTGGGTTTTGGAGGCACAGGGGGCAGAGACAAGTGGGGCCCTTGATTCCATTGCTGAAAGGATCGCTGGGGGCGAGCACCATCTGTGGGAGGCTGCGGTGTTCATCAGAGCTTTGGGAGGGGGAGATTGTTCTGGAGGGTTCAGAGAAGAGCAGACTGTGGCTTCTCTCCTCGGGGGTGGAGGTCTGGAAGTGGACATTTTCCTTAGCTCTGAACCTCCAAAAAGATGCGAAAAGCCACCAGAGAACAAAAGCCTAAAAATGTGGTTTCCACCACACCCCTTGATAGGGAGCAGGGCAACTCTTCCCAAGTCAGGTTGCCTGAAAAACAACCGGCAGGCCCCTCCCCCAGAAGACAAGCTGGAAGAACAAGAGGACGACAACCGAGGGTCCCCATAAAACTGTAAAATTCCAACACCACAAGCTCCTGGTGTTGCCTCATGGCTTCTGTATTACTTGAACACAATTTTTTTTTACTTCTTTCTCATTTTTCTCTTCTGTTTTTTTTTTTTACATAATTATCATTTCAATTAGATGTTTAATACAATATATTCCATAGTAACTTTTTAACTTGTACTTTTTCACACCAGTACTTTTTTCTTTTCCTTTATATAAATAGATAGATGATAGATAGATAGATAGATAGATAGATAGATAGATATAGATAGATATAAGCTTCAATGTAGTCCTTTTTTTACCTATTCAATACTATCTTTATATTTATACCAGTTTTAATTATCTTGTAACTGTGGGTAGTAGTGTTCTCTAACAGAGAGAACAAAATACACCCAGGAAGAACTGAAACACCCTACATAGCCCACATTGAGAGATTATAGCCCCCCCTCCATTCACCCCCCACCTTTTTTTAAACTTTATATCTTATTGTTGCGGTTCACTTTGGCTGGGTTTTTTT
>NW_023253750.1:586-5162 GCF_002007445.2 Ailuropoda melanoleuca | reverse complement strand
TTTCTTTCTTTCTTTCTTTCTTTCTTTCTTCTTTTTCTTTCTTTCTCTTTCTTTTTCTATTAGCTTCAGAGATAGAATTTAGCTATTCATCAGGTAGGTATAACACTACAGTGCTCATTCCATCAAGTGCCCTCCTGACGCCCATCACCCAGTAACCCCATCCCCCCACCCACCTCCCCTCCAGCAACCCTCAGTTTGTTTCCTAGAGCTCAGCATCTCTTATGGTTTGCCTCCCTCTCTATTTTCTTTCTTTCTTTTTTTATTATGTTCAATTAGCCAACGTACAATAATACATCATTAGTTTTTTATGTAGTGGTCAACAATTCATTATTTGCATACAACGCCTAGTGCCCATCACCACACATGCCCTCCTTAATACCCATTTTCATATTATTTTATTTTTCCTTCCCTTCCCCTAAATTCATCTGTTTGGTTTCTTATATTCCACGGATGAATGAAATCACATGGCATTTGTCTTTCTCTGACTGACTTATTTCACTTAGCACAATATCTAATTCCATATATGTCATTGCAAATGGCAAGATTGCATTCTTTTTGATGGCTTAGTAATATTTCTATATATATATATATATACACACACACACACACACACCACATTTTCTTTATCCTTTCATCCATCAATGGACATGTGGGCTCTTTCCATATTTTGGCTATTGTGTTCATTGCTGCTATAAACTTTGAGGTGCATGTGCCCCTTTAAATCACTATGTTTGTATCCTTTGGCTAAATACCCAGTAGTGTAATTGCTGGGTCATAAGGTAGCTCTATTTTCAACTTTTTCACAACCCTCCACACTGTTTTCCAGAGTGGCTGCACCAGCTTGCATTCCCACCAACAGTGTAAGGGGTTCCCCTTTCTCTGCATCCTCCCCAACATCTGTTGTCTCCTGACTTGCTAATTTTAGCCATTCTGACTGGCGTGAGGTGGTATCTCATTGGGGTTTTGATTTGTGTTTCCCTGATGCCGAGTGACATGGATCATTTTTTCATGTGTCTGTTGGCCATTTATATGTCTTCTTTGGAGATATGTCTGTTTATGTCTTCTGCCCATTACTTTACTACAGTTTTTGATTTTGGGGTGTTGAATTTGATAAGTTCTTTATAGATTTTGGATACTAGCCCTTTATCTGATATGTCATATGAGAATAGCTTCTCTCATTTTGTCAGTTTTCTTTTGGGTTTGTCAACTGTTTCTTTTGCTGTGCAAAAGCTTTTATCCTGATGAAGTCCCAGTAGTTCATTTTTGCTTTTGTTTCCCTTGCCTCTGGAGACGTGTCTAGCAAGAAGTTGCTGTGGCCGAGGTCACAGAGGTTGTTGCCTGTGTTCTCCACTAGGATTTTGATGGATTCCTGTCTCCCATTTAAGTCTTTCAACCATTTTGAATTTATTTTTGTGTATGGGTTAAGAAAGTCGCACAGTTTCTGCATGTGGCTGTCCAATTTTCTCAATTCAGCAGGAAAGACTATCTTGCTTTGTTGAAGATTAGATGACCATAGAGTTGAGGGTCCATTTCTGGGTTCTCTACTCTGTTCCATTGATCTATTTAAGCACAATCTAATTTTTAAGATGAATATAAAGGAAGGCAAGCAAATTCTACCAAGCTTCTAATACAACAAAAGGAAAGCAAAATCTCAAATCCTCTAGAACACTTCATTTTATAGCGATAGGTTTTAATGATGTATCACCCAATTTAAAAAACTGTCTTTTTAATAAAATATACATGGCTCATTTAAATTCACCTAGTCTTTGCGTTTAACCTCCAAATGATTTTGGGTTTACCAGGGTAGGTATAAATAAACACTACAGAAAAATGGAAGGAAGTTGATGGATTGCTTGTGGCTGTTTCTCCTAGATCTGTAAGTTCCAGCTTCATTAATCATGTTCAGCCTAAAAAGATAAGCTACTTCCTGCTACAAACATTCTTACATTTGGATTTCCTCAGTTATTCCCAGACCAGTTAGATCCCCTCCTGAGCGCTGGAGGGAGAACTGGCAAGGACACTACACTGTGGTGTCCTGAAGAAGGAGGGAATCCTTGACCTATTAGATTTGCGTCCCAGACCACGCTCGCTGCTGCCAGCCTTACACGCTCAGATGGCTTCAATAGTAGTGAGGCACTATCTGGTGATGCTGACCCGCACTCACATCCTAGATGCAATATTATCGAGGACAGTGCTCCCTCACCTGCCCCAAGACACACATGTAAGAACACTTCACAGCAGTGTTTATATTAGCCAGAACCCAGAAACAATCCATATGCCCATCAACAAAAAATGGGTAAATTCTTCCCTATTCATACAAAAGAGTACTTTACCACAATATGAATAAATTCAGCTAAACAAATTGAAGCAATGTTTTTCAAACAAAAGTGTTGAGCAAATGATGTAAGTTACAGAGTAATCAATCCCACTACTTAAGTTCAAAAACAGGTAAAACGGACTGAGGTTTATGAACTCAAATATGGGTAGTAAGGCCATAGTTACAGTCAAAAATTAGAGTTAAATCCAAAAACAATATCAAAGGGCTGATTATAACAAAGCCAAGATCAAAGGGAAGAGAAAGGTAGGTAGTTGGATACAGGCCATCCGAGGTTCAGTCCAGGTTCTAGAACAATGGTGTCAATATCATGACCATTCACTTTTTAATTACTCTTTAAATAGAACATATTTTTCATATGACAATGTTGTGCCTAATATAGGACCTATGGCAACAAGTAAGCAGGAAACAGGGCGCCTGGGTGGTTCAGTCAGAGACNTCAAATATGGGTAGTAAGGCCATAGTTACAGTCAAAAATTAGAGTTAAATCCAAAAACAATATCAAAGGGCTGATTATAACAAAGCCAAGATCAAAGGGAAGAGAAAGGTAGGTAGTTGGATACAGGCCATCCGAGGTTCAGTCTAGGTTCTAGAACAATGGTGTCAATATCATGACCATTCACTTTTTAATTATTCTTTAAATAGAACATATTTTTTATATGACAATGTTGTGCCTAATATAGGACCTATGGCAACAAGTAAGCAGGAAACAGGGCGCCTGGGTGGCTCAGTCAGAGACGGGTCTGACTCTTGATTTTGGCTCAGGTCCTGATCTCAGGTTTGTGGGATCCAGCCCCGCATCTGGCTCCCAGCTCAGGGGGGAGTCTGCTTCTGTCCCTCTCCCTCAACCCCTGTCCACTCTTTCTCTCTAGAATAAATAAGTCTTTAAAAGAAAAAGAAAGCAGGAAACACAGAGGCTATATAACAATAATAAAAATGATCAAGAGTATTGTTTTAAAAGGATGACAGTGGCTGATAAAATCAAATTTGGAAAAACTAACTTCAGGCAAAAAAGACACACTATCGAGGATTTGTAAGGAATCACACAGGTGGACTACAATGAATACTGTCGAAATGGGATTTTACAGAAAAGCAACGTAACTGAAAGGGAAGGCGCGAGTCTGCACCTCCAGCGGGAGCCTGGACACCATCCTCTCTGCAAAGCGGGAATTGTGAGCACAGTCTTTCATCTCAAAGATCCAAACTGCCACCAGCTCAGTCCCTTCTCCCCCAGGCTACTTCTGCTCTCTGAATTGTTCCCAGCTCTCTGATCCTCTTCCTCACTCCTTGTCCTCCATCCGAGGGAAGCAGTGGGAACAGCCCAGCCTTGCCAGTAAGTGAGATTCCACCAGCCTTGCCCTGCTGCCCTGCATTGGGATCCGTGGTCAGCCCTGGATAAACAGATGAAGAGCCCACGTGGGGAACATGAAAAGGAAAAGCCTCTAAAAAATGGGAAAGACAGAGAAGAGAAATCTAGAAGGACGAATAACAGAAGCTGAAAGAGACGGGACATATAGATAGAGATTCCAGCTACACAGAGAGCAGAGAATACTCCCTAAAAGTGAAAACAGGAGGAAAATGACAGAATGACAGAGAAAACAATAAAGGATGGGAAGAGAACTCTCAAGGTACAAAATCTCAGAATGGACTGAAGTCATTACGAGTGAGGTAAAACACAGGGCTGGACTGCAGAGCAACATCGTGTTTAATTATTCCATACTGAGGAGTGGTTCACTTCTAGAAGGAACTTTCACACACATGCTCATCTTACACAAAAGGTGGGACATCTTCCCCAGGTTCACCTGCATTTCTACCCAGAGTCACCGGTAACAAACGTGCTCGCCCCTGTTCAACACACCACCCAGCCCTCACCCTCTTCTGCACAAGGCGTGACCCTGACGCTTTCATGGAAACCTTCTCCCACTCTGGAGCTGGACACTCCATTGCTGCTGTGGGGTCTGGAAGGATGTTCCCAAACTATTTCATCTTGGTGGGAAATTTCTAGAACCTGAGCCAACTAGTTGCAGTGATTGTGATGAGGATATAACTGAAAGCATTAGAAACCCAGAGGTGTGGAAAGACACCATAGATCACTGACTACATTTCCCTCATCCTCTCCCTCCCACTCCCAAACACACAACCATGTACAGGCACACTAAACACGTGTATTAGGAAGCTTCCAATTAAAATTCTTTTAACTTGGACCATGTAGGGATGAATCCTATAATTCTGTAATTAAAT
>NW_023253750.1:0-506 GCF_002007445.2 Ailuropoda melanoleuca | reverse complement strand
AATGATGTACTGTATGGTGGCTAACATAACAAAATAAAAATTATTATTATTTTTTAAAAGAATTTGATCTCTGCCTTTTGGTAACCTTTAGTCTCCACCTGGAAAGAGTAGGGGGTATTTTTAAAAAATAATTTATTATTTATTTGACACAGAGAGAGAGTGGGGGGGGGAGAACAAGCAGGGGGAGCAGCAGAGGGAGGGGGAGAAATAGGCTCTCTGCTGTGCAGGGAGCCCAGTGCAGGGCTCGATCCCAGAACCCTGGGATCATGACCCAAGCTGAAGGCAAATGTTTAACTGACTGACCCACCCAGGTGCCCCAAGAGTAGGGGCTTATTAAGAGCGGTGGAAAAACTATCCCGAAGTGCTATAGAAAGAGCGTAATTTTAGGGCGCCTGGGTTGCGCAGTCGTTAAGCGTCTGCCTTCAGCTCAGGGCATGATCCCGCTGTTTCAGGATCGAGTCCCACGTCAGGCTCCTCCGCTGGGAGCCTGCTTCTTCCCCTCCCAC
>NW_023253749.1:0-842 GCF_002007445.2 Ailuropoda melanoleuca | reverse complement strand
GTGGTAGGATCCTGTCCCTCAGTAACACTTTCTCTGGCTTGGATGAAGCATTTTGTAGTCACCGTCCTGAAGGGATTGGACAGACATATCCCCCAGGAAAAACAACTTCCTACAGGCATCCAGTTCACTTACTTTGATGTCGTTGGACTCAACCACTGTGTTCCATCTGGGTTCCTAAAGTCACTGAGGGAAATAAAGCTCACGCAGACAGACAGAGTATAGCATGACCTGAGCCTTATGGTGTCCTCTTTTCTGTACCTGCAGGTGACCCCGGCTAGCAGCGAATGTGGTACGTATTCTGGAATCAGCCTCTTCCTGAGACAAAACACTAGATGGTAATGCAGGTGGGGCATCCTTGCAATCCTCAGTCTGGCGAGCCGCCCTGATTGGGTTGTGGGGGTGTGTGGGGGACCAGAGATTTCCCAGGTGAAAAAGTGTGTCCATGTGTCTACAGTCCTAGGAAGCCATTGTATTCCCTGTGTGTGGTGTGGGTGTGTGTGTGTGAAGCTTGGGGGTTAGGTGTCTTGTGTAGTGTGATTGTGAGTGTGTGTGTGTGATAGAGAGAGGGACAAAGACAGATAGAAAGACAGAGAGACAGAGACTGAGAGACAAAGACAGAGATAGAGATGACCGAGAAAGATAGACAGATAGTGGGAGAGAGNGAGAGAGAGAGAGAGAGAGAGAGAGAGAGAGAGAGAAACATGTTTCTCCAGGAGATATGTCAGATACTGCATGATATCACCCTTCTGCAAAGCCATGTTATCACACTGAGCACTTTAGAGCCTTATTGCAGTGGGTGGCCCAGCAAGGGCACTTCAGTCCACGCTTAGAAACCAGCTAGC
>NW_023253748.1:1076-1216 GCF_002007445.2 Ailuropoda melanoleuca | reverse complement strand
GGTACCGTGAGTGAAACACGACGAACACAGCACTGAGAAAGAGAATTCGGCCAAAATCCGCTTCCAACGAATTGTTTGCTCCCGGGGGAAATCCTGTCAAAACTGCTGGCGGCAATGGAACGAAAAGGCCCAAAACACGT
>NW_023253748.1:517-1065 GCF_002007445.2 Ailuropoda melanoleuca | reverse complement strand
GTCTTAGCACTATCATCACCCTTCGTGAATAGGGAAACATGAGGGAAAGTGGTCGCGGAAGCCAGAGGAGAGTGCCCCATAGTGGTCTCTGAGACCCCACACAGTCCAGGGAAATATCAACGATCATCATCTCTCGTGAGTAAGGGAGCATGAATGAAAAGGTTCAGGATTTTCGAGGACTCAGCGCCCTTCTCATTGGTAATAAAGCAGAGCGTCCAGGAAAACACCTCCAGCAAACAGCAGCCTTTTCACTGGGGACCCTATTTCCATATTGGGTGTAGGGGCCTGGGGAGGATCCAGCCCTTAAAACCAAGAAACAAAGTGTGAGGGGTAACCCCTTGAAGTCACGACGGCCTTATTGAAGGGGGAAAAGGAATCAAGGTGCTTTGGTACCCTGAGTGAAACACGACGAACACAGCACTGAGAAAGACAATTCGGCCAAAACCCCCTTCCAACGAAATGTTTGCTCCCTGGTTAAATCCTGTCAAAACTGCTGGTGGCAATGGAACTGAAAGGCCCAAAACACGTCCGTCAGAAACAACACCGTA
>NW_023253748.1:204-339 GCF_002007445.2 Ailuropoda melanoleuca | reverse complement strand
CATGAACGAAAAGGTTCAGGATTTTTGAGGACTCAGCGCCCTTCTCATTGGTAATAAAGCAGAGCATCTAGGAAAACACCCCCAACAAACAGCAGCCTTTTCACTGGGGACCCCGATTCCACATTGGGTGTAGGG
>NW_023253748.1:0-172 GCF_002007445.2 Ailuropoda melanoleuca | reverse complement strand
AACAATGTGTGAGGGGAAACCCCTTGAAGTCACAACGGCCTTATGGAAGGTGGAACAGGAATCAAGGTGCTTTGGTACCGTGAGTGAAACACCACGAACTTAGCACTGAGAAGGACAATTCGGCCAAAACCCGCTTCCAATGAAATGTTTGCTCCCTGGGGAAATCCTGTCA
>NW_023253747.1:0-4066 GCF_002007445.2 Ailuropoda melanoleuca | reverse complement strand
TCGATAGCAGTGAGACCCTTATGTGTTTATACCTCACGTTCTGTTCACTTTGTTTACGTATTCACAGGAAGTCGTGTTGGGACACACACTCAGAGGGAGTGAGGCTCACTTCTGCCCAACTGATGATTTTGGAAATGACTGCTTTGGAAACTCCTGGGTGCCAGTTCTTTGAATTTGCCTTAGGAACTGAGCGGTTGAATTAGCCTGGCATTCACGATCCCTGTCCAAGGATCCCTAAGCATGGCCTTGACCTAAATGTAAATAAAGCAAACACCGCCCGCCCCCTTCCCAGAAGCTCTCCAGGATTAGGAACGGCAGCCGTGGCTCACGTGTGCAAGGGTCACAGCTGTAGACGCTTAGTGCCGAAGCTGCCTGTGTCCCTGGGGCTGGCAAGCACCCTGTGTACCACCAAGACCTGCCGTCACCGAAGCTGAGCCACGTGTGCTGTGGGGACAGAGACGAGAGCAGCCAGGCCCAGAGACGTGTGCCCTCGTTTCTGGGTGCAGCGGGGGTAGGAGTGGTGTATCTGTCTGCATCCCAGGGCCATCTCCCTGGCGCCCTGGGGAGCACAGTCACGGAACTATGGGCAGAGTGGGAGCCCCGGGCAGCTTGGCTCTTTATTCTCTTTGGAACTACTTGGTTGGTTGGTTGTTTTTTAACTGTGGTTTTTCATTACCTTTTTGGAAAGAAAAACAAAAAAAAATTTTTTTTTTCTTTAGTGCTGAGTTAGTTCATACCCTGCTTGTGGGCAAATAAATGCGTGGAGGTGGAGGCATGCAGGTGGACATGGGTAGATGGGACAGGCTTCCTGCGTTTCAGGACACTGAGCGTGGCCTCTGGCCGTTTTTAGGGTTTGTCCAAGTTCTCAGAAATACACAGACAGACTTAGGTACGAAGATGTCCTCATGGTGTTAATTACAGTATTGAGAGTCCGCAGATGATAGTGCTCCGTTCTGTCAGCTCCTTAAAATCGTACCCTGGATTCTCGAGTATTGTTTTGGTCTGGCACTGTACGAGAGCGGGACGGGAACGTTCTCTGTTTGCCGTCAGGACAGCACCCCTGGCCCACGGGCTACTGGGCACCTGAAACGTGCCCCATGGGACCGAGAAACTGAATTGTGATTTAAGCTTCATGAACTTTAGCCAAGTGTGGCTAGCGGCCCCCGTGCTGGGAAGTGCAGCTCTGCAGCCCAGAACGGGGTCGGCCAACATTTTCTGTAAAGGACCATACGGTCCGTATACCAGGTGCAGGAGGCCGTGTGTGTGTCCCAGCTGTTCTGCCTGCTGTGTGACGTCACCGTGGCACTAGACAGCACTAGCTGAGCAGGCGTGGCTGCGTCCCACTGTCACTTGATTCCCAGAAACACGCGGCAAGTCAGATGTGGCTCCCGGGCCACAGTTTGCCACCCCAGGTCTAAGAGAATATTGTCCTTTCCGCTCCATCCTGTAGTACAGAACAGCGGGCTTCAGAACACAGACGTAGCGAGGCCCCTGTTTCTTTGCACTTACTGCATAGACCTCGTATCCCCAGCCTTGTGCCAGCAGCCGCCCTGTTTCGTGTTCCTCGTCCGACACACTTTCCACAGTGGATACGCCATCAGGAAGCGCGGTATTGCTTGTTTGTTAACAAGTACACGTAAACAGCCCACGTAGAATCATTGGAACTAATTTTTTTTTAAAGATTTTATTTACTTATTTGACAGAGAGAGAGACAGCCAGCGAGAGAGGGAACACAAGCGGGGGAGTGGGAGAAGGAGAAGCAGGCTCCCAGCCAAGCAGGGAGCCGGATGTGGGGCTCGATCCCAGGACCCTGGGATCATGCCCTGAGCTGAAGGCAGACACTTAATGACTGAGCCACCCAGACACCCCTGGAACTAATTTTCTAACATAGCATAAAAATAAAAAAGTAACAGGGAAAAAAATGAAAATGGGGTCTCATGGTACAAACTGTTGCTTTTTCTAAAACACCCTCTAAACTCTGACCTGTCATGAGTTCATTTCTATCTTTAGAGTTTTTTTACTAAGAATTTCTAAAGAAGTTTTTATTTTAATTCCAGTGAGTTAACATACAGCGTTCTGTTAGATTCAGGTGTACGATAGAGTGACCCCACACTTGCCTGCGTCACCCCGTGCTCATCACGGCAAGTGCGTTCCTTAGTCCCCATCTGATGCAGTTGCCCGTCCCCCTCCCACCTCCCTTCTGGTCACCATCACTTTGTTCTTTAGACTTGAGAGTCTGTTTCTTGGTTTGTCTCTCTTTTTCTCCCCTTTGCTTATTTGTTTTGTTTTTTAAATTCCGCATATGAGTGAAATCACACGGTATTTGTCTTTCTCTGGCCAACTGATTTTGCTTCATGTAATGCCCTCTAATTGCATTCCTGTCATTGCCAATGGCAAGATTTCATCCTTTTTTATGCCTGAGTAATATTCTAGTGCGAGTGTGTGTGTGCAAGTGAGTGTGCAGGTGCGAGAGTGTGTGTGTACATTGCATCTTTATCCATTCATTGATCAGTGGACACTCATCTCCTCCCATAATCTGGCTATTGTAGATAATGCTGTTATAAACAGGGGTGCATGTATCTTTTCTAATTAGTGTTTTTGTATTTTTTTGGTAAATATCTAGTAGTGCAATTTCTAGATCATAGGATGGTTCTATTTTTAACTTTCTGATGAGCCTCCATACTGTTTCCAGAGCGGCTGCACCCGTGTGCATTCCCAGCAACAGTGCATGGGATTCCCCTTTCTCCACATCCTCACGGACACCCATTGTTGCTTGTGTTGTTGATTTTAGCCGTTGTGACAGGTGCGAGGTGGTATCTCATCGTGGTTTTGATTTGCGTTTCCCTGATGACGAGTAATGCTGAGCATCTTTCCATGTGTCTGTTGGCCATCTGGATGTCTTCTTTGGAGAAATGTCTGTCCATGTCTTCTGTCCCTTTTTTAACTGGACTATTTGTTTTTTGGGTGTTGAGTTGTATCAGTTCTTCGTATATTTCAGATACTAGCCATTTATCAGAGATGTCGTTTGCAAATATCATCTCCCTTTCTGTAGGTTGCCTCTTAGTGTTGTTGGCTGTTTTCTTGGCCGCGCAGCAGCTTTCTATGTTGACGGAGTCTCGATAGTTTATTTTTGCTTTTGTTTCCCTTGCCTCGGGAGACAGATCTAGAGAAATGTGGCTGCAGCCAAAGTCAGAGACATTACTGCCTGTGTCCTCTTCTAGGATGCTTATGGTTTCAGGCCTCACATTCAGGCCTTCCGTCCATTCTGAGTGTATTTCCGTGATGGGGTAATAAAGTGGTCCGGTTCCACTCTTCTGCATGTGGCCGTCCAGTTTTCCCAGCACCGTGTGTTGAAGAGACTGTCCTATTCCCATTGGCTATTCTTTCCTGCTTTGTTGAAGGTGAGTTGACCATAGCGTCGTGGGTTCCTTTCTGGCTTTTCTGTTCTGCTCTGTTGGTCTATGCGTCTGTGTTTGTGTCAGTACCACACGGGTTTTGATGATTACAGCTTTGCAGTACAACTCGAACGCTAGAATTGTGCTGGTTCCGGCTTTGCTTTGCTTTTCCAAGGTTGCTTTGGCTCTTCGAGGTCTTTCGTGGTTCCACACACGTTTCAGGATTGTTTGTTGTAGCTCTGTGAAAAATGTTGATGGTATTTTGATAGGGGTTGAGTGAAATGTGTATTTTACTTTGGGCAGCGTAGATTTTTACCAATGTCTGTCCTTCCTGTCCAAGAGCATGGAATGTCTTTCCATTTCTTTCTGTCCTCTTCAGTTTCTCTCATCTGTGTTTTCTAGTTCTCAGAGTCCAGGTCTCTTGCGTCTTTGGTTAGGTTTATTCCTAGGTATCTTATAACTTTTGGTGCAATTGTACATGGGATTGCTTTCTTCATTTCTCTTTCTGCTGTTTCATTATCAGTGCATAGAAATGCAACAGGTTTCTGCACCTCGATTTTGTATTCTGTGACTTTGCCGAATTGGTTTATCAGTTGTCGCAGTTTTTTGGTGGAGTCTTTCGGGTTTTCTACACGGAGTATCGTGTCATCTGCAAATAGTGAAAGTTTCCC
>NW_023253746.1:0-1474 GCF_002007445.2 Ailuropoda melanoleuca | reverse complement strand
CCCTGGAAATTTGAGTCTCCAGGGGTTTTATGTAATTCTCACAAAGTAGCCATACTTCCTCCCCTGAAAAAATACAACAACAACAAAACAAACCCCATTAATTGACCATTCTTACTGTTCACAAATATTTGTTCTCACATAGGGAACTTATATTTTGGAACCTCTTTAACTCTTTGTGATGCAATGGAGAAAGTGCTTTGGAGGCTTGAGACTACCACAACCCTACTGAATATTTCCAAAGGGAGCTATTAGAATGTCAACTAAATTAGGTATGGGGAAATACCAGAGCTTTGGAAGGGATAAATATTTTTAAATATGTCACATAATGCCACACTGGATTAATTCTGAATTCTAAAACCAAAATCCTATCAGTAAATGAGATAATAGAATCCTATTTGGAAGCATATTTATTAGGTCAAAAGTAAATAGAAGGTTAAGAAAAGTTCATTTAAATCCTATAATAACCCCCCAAATGTAAATAAGTGATGGAAGATTAATATATATATGAAAAAAGCAAGCAGTGCCGGGATGAGAAGGTGAGAAAAGTGAGGTATTTGCCTTAGGCACAAAATTTACCAGGGTACCAAAAAACTTAATAATCAAGATAAATAACATTTTAATGCATTATCTTAAAAATACTAGTTAATGTGAAAATTGTGAACAGAATTATCAAATTTTTAAATGAAGACATCAGAATTACAGATATTTCCTTTTGCGTGATTCCCAGTATGGCTCAGCATGACAGTTACTGATCCTGTCTTTATTTAAAGTTTGGCATTTATTTTGTTCATCATGGATTTTTAAAATTATTTTTGATTTTTAAAAAAATATTAAAATAATGTTTCTCTTTATCACTAAGTTATTGGTTTTTTTTTTTGTCACTCCCTTAGATTTTGCACTCAAGGCAAGTGTTTGACTTATTCTCTAGCATCACCATGATCTGGCTCTGAAATCAAATAATGTGGCCAAGTCACTAATGAGTATGTAAGAGTCAGCATATTGCTGGTGATGAAGACATAATGTTCGTGAAGACTTTGAAGGCATAATTCTTCTTAGAGGAAAGAACTGTTTGGTGTAAGTCAGACCATTTACTCAAGGGAAAGTGACTTCCCATAGAAGATGTGAAAAGATATATCATGATCTCAGTATTTGTTCTTTATTCACTTTTACTCTGCTCAGCAAAACCAAAAATGAATACCTTTTTGTTTTTTCCACTGAAGATTATTCAAATAAATTAAGGGTCAGAGCAATTAAATGCAACTTAATTTTTTATATCTGTTTTTATTGTTTTGCATTAAAGGGAGACCTGAGTTTGAGTCACTTTTACAGTTGAAATAATGAACACACATTTTTGTGAACTATAATTCATAATCAAATATGTATTTGTCCTAAACATTTTCAGCCAAAACCACAGTGTGAAAGGTAGAAAAAGGGGAGAGAAAAAAGAGATAAAGAATGATCAAAATATAGAACA
>NW_023253745.1:0-2799 GCF_002007445.2 Ailuropoda melanoleuca | reverse complement strand
AAGAATAAAGCATGGTGATTGTTTTCAGGAGTCCCATAATAACTGAAGAGACAGTTATTCAGCAGAGAATTTTTTTTAAGTGCCATAAAGCGATCTCAATATTGTGCCAAAGGAATCTGGAGGATATGAGCCCTGAATGGATAATATTTGCACTGAGTTTAAGAAGTAGCTTGACAGGGGTGCCTGAATGGCTCAGTTGGTTAANAATGGATAATATTTGGACTGAGTTTAAGAAGTAGCTTGACAGGGGTGCCTGAATGGCTCAGTTGGTTAGTCCCCTCTGATGACTTCCACCAATGCTGAGATTAAGACCAATAGCCTCATCCTAGATAGCTAGACCCTGTGTAGTGGTCGCCTGCCAACCAGTCCAAATTCAGTGCCTACCTCTTGTCCCCTTTTTGTGTTCCATCCACACAGATCTTCTCTCAGTCTCTCAAACAGGTCATGTTCATTCCCACCATGAGGTCCTTGCTGATGCTAATCCATTTGTCAGGAATACCCATTCCTCTTTTTACCTAGTTATTTTTTTCTCAGATTTTAAACTTTTCTGACTACCTTCTCCTCTCAGGATATATCAGGAACCTTTTTCAGACACTCTCATGGTACCCTATCCCTTTTCTTCAGAGCATTTATCTCTGTTTTAAATTTTGCATTCATTAGTGTGATTATTTAATATCTGTCTCCCTTCTACCATTATGTTATAAATTAACTTCAAGAGGAATAATACTTACTTTTGCTCACCACTATATTTCAAGTACGTTTTACATTATTTGTCATGTAGTGTCATCCAATGAATAAATACGAAATACAACATGACTACATGGGGTGGGGAGAGGGAGAGGAAACATGAACAATTTCAGAATCTTGCAAAAACCTAGCAAATATCGGGAAGGGTAGACATTCAATGCAGATGGCATGTAAGTTGCCTGGGGAAAATCAGTCAGAAAAAAAAACAAGAGAGAGGACAGAAAGAAAAGCTTGAAACATTCTTAAAAGGCTTAGTATCCCAGAATGGTTTTTTTTTCATATTTTATAAGTTGGCAGGATCAATAGATGTTTTAACTAAGGAAATGATAAACTCTATTTTGGTTTTTGGCATTGTAATTCTGGTGAGGGGTGAAGTATAAACTGGAGTGGGTAGAAACTGGTGGAGTAGAGATAATTTTGAAGGTTACTGCAAAGGATGATATTACCTTGGAAAACAGAATGGAAGTGAAGGTGGAAGAAAAGAATCCAGAGGTTACAGATAACTCTGAGGAAAAAGCTCTTCACCAGATAGCACATTAATTGTTGGGTGTGAAAGAGGAAAGGTCTCTAGGCTGGATACTGGATAGATGCCATTCTCAGTGTCAAAATGGATCTTGAAGTAAGAGTAGTTGGATATGGGATGATAGTAACTTCCCATCTTGACATGCCAAATTGAAGGTTCATAGTGTATGAAGTACAGTTGTTCAATAGCATCATTTTGAAATATGGAGGTGGAGACGCATATTTTTGAATCTTTAGAATGTGAGATGGCAAGTGAAAACATGAAAGTGGATTAATTCAACCAGAGAAACCATCTAGAATTAGACAAGTAAATAAAAAAGAGAAAGGAAAAGAAGAAAGAAAAGAAAAGAAAAAAAGAAGAGAAAAAAAAAAACAGAGTCACTGAAATGTCAGAGTTCAAATATTGTTAGAGGTGAATGAGACCCAGAGTATATGCTGGTCTCAAAAAAAAAAAGAAAAAAAAACCCAGGAAAGGTCTTCAGTGAGTGGTCTACCATGTCAAAGGCTGATGAGAAATAAAACACGATAAAAACTGAGAATAAGACTTCTGATTTGCCATTAAGAAGATATTAGTGCTTTCAGAAGAACAATTTCAATAGAACGGCAAGGACTGAAGTGGATTTTTAGGCACTGATGAATAAAGTTGAGGAAAGAAACAGCCATGCACTTTGCTCTTACAAACAGTTTGTCAGTGAAGAGAGAGACACCATGGTAATGGCTCAACNCACCATGGTAATGGCTTAAGAGAGGAGCATATCTAGGCAAGATTTTGTTTGCTTGTTTATTAATTACTTTTAAAATCTCAAAAATACCTCCAAATAGTTAATGCCTGACAGAAAAGAAGAGGATGTAATAAAAGACTGGAGAAAAAAAATACAAAGACTATGAAATATTCTTAGTGTTTCCATTTTATGTTTTTATTATTTGAGATGGAAAGTGGCCTCATGGCTCACTAATTTATTTAGCCAAGTGAGTCAGATTTATACATATATATTTAAATTTATTATATATATATATGTATGTATATATATACATACATAGAGAAAGAGAGAGAGGGAGAGAGAGAGAGAGAGAGGCATCTCTCCCTCCTTGAACTTAAAATCTTGTTAGAGAAATAACACAAAGTAATAATACAAAGTTTGATCTGGATTGATTCATTTAAGAAATATCAGTGCTTCCAATCAGCTAAACATTATGACAGACACAAAGAATGAGGTAGGGTCATGCCAGATGTAGTTCTGGCCCTCATGGAGCTTGCACTGAGAATTAAAAATGAAACAAACAGCATATAATGCAATAGTTATATAATAATTATTTTCTACACTCCAGGATATGTAGGGAAGAATTCAATGAAAAAAAACCTTTAAAATCAAGTAATCTAAAGCACAGTCTCATCTCTGACAGCAGAACAAGTCAACTATAGGAAATCAAGCTGTTATCTTAATGCCAATGATAGAACACCAGGATGAAAAATTAAAATTAAGCACTATTTGTTGTTACTCTTTTAAGGCTTAATGAAGTATAAGTTTT
>NW_023253744.1:0-11890 GCF_002007445.2 Ailuropoda melanoleuca | reverse complement strand
CAAATTTTAGAAATGCACTTGAATTCAATTCATGTAAGCAAACAGTGCTCTTAGTGAAGTTTACATGTGAATGCAAGAAAGCCTGGGAGTGCTGGGTGATGGAAACTCCCAGCGTCCTGTCCTGGAGACTTCTCTAGAAGAGGCATCTCACTCCCCTTGAGTTTCTTTAATTGGAGTTACAGCGGGGCTAAGTGTATAAGCTGGTGCTTCTAATGGTCATAATATATAAGAGCTCTGAATAATAAGCGGGGGGAAGAAATGAACTGTGGTTTAAAGTACACATAATTTTTACCTCTAAGTCTCAAATGTACTTCGAGAAGTAGATAATATTATTCAACTTCACTTTTACAAATGAACTCAGATTTCCTTTTTTAAAAATTTATTTATTTATTTTAGAGTGAAGGGGGAGAAAGAGAGAGTGCAAGGTGGGGAGGGGTAGAGGCAGAGCAAGAGAGAGAATCTCAGGCAGACTCCTTGCCTAGCATGGAGTCCAATGAAGTGTTCAACCCCAGAACCGAGACCATGACCTCAGCTCAAATTAAGAGTCTGACGGTCAACCAACTGAGCCACCCAGGTGTCTTGAACTCTGATTTCATAAGTGAATTTCACAGGATAATTCAGAAAAAATATGATCACACAAGAAAGCTGGGGATTTTGGATAATTAAAATTAAGCTGATATTTTCTTTGGAGAGAGTCTTTGCCTCAATTAGATAGATTAATTGCATATTTTCTACTTTATCTATAGAGGATCTCCAGAGCTAGGAAATCACTAAAAAACTGCACAGAAACCTTTATATTTAAGGTTATCTATTAATGACATAAAGATCTTCACAACTTCTTGTGTCTGTGGAAGGTTATTAATTCTCTTCACTAAATAATAATAAAACGATGGACTTTTAGCAGTATTTTTTATTTGCTTACTTATTTCTAAATCAGTTGCAGTGGAGAGGCTTTTTAAATTACTTAGCGGAGGGGCGCCTGGGTAGCCCAGTCATTAAGCGTCTGCCTCTGGCTCAGGGCATCATGCCAGCATTCTGGGATTGAGCCCCACATCAGGCTCCTCTGCTGGGAGCCTGATTCTTCCTCCCCCACTCCCCCTGCTTGTGTTCCCTCTCTCGCTGGCTGTCTCTCTGTCAAATAAATAAATAAAATCTTTTAAAAAAATAAATTACTTAGCTGAAAAACATAACTCTGGAAAAAATATCTGGAACTCCTCCAGAGATTAAGATTTTCTAGGTAAATTGCAATACCTGTGGTCATGTAAGAGTTTGGATGATTTCTTACTAAGATGAATGAGGGGAGAGTAGCATCCCTGGTATGGATCACATTCTCCTCTTTCACTGCCCAACATTTCTACAGATGTCCTTTGCCTATAGTGAATATCCAGACGAGCAGACAGGAGGACACTGTCCGCCAGAGAGTAGTGTGTGAATTGACAATATTTAAGTAGTACTGGCAGTCATCGAGGCACATTGCAGGGACCTGAAGCTCCAGCTTTCTTTATGTATCTGTAGGCTGCAACATCCTTTTTCCAGGGTTCCTCTTTCACAGTAAAATTTAAAGTCTTGGGATATCATTTGAATTGTCCTGTTGATATCTGGATTGGTAGCATTATATTCAGAAAAGGAAGAGTTGTGTATACTCCCATTGGCATTTTCAGTCCTCCAATACTTGCTTAATCAATTATCTATATTAAAATTCTCTTTATTAATAAGCTGTTAGCATTTCTGTTCGTCAGACTGTACATGACCACTGTCATCTCCAGAGTTCCCTTCTCGAATGTCTTGAGCCCACTTCTGGGGCCCTCCTGAGTCTCTCCTTTGGTTCTATCCTCCTGAGGGCAGCCCCTACACTGATATGGGAACTTTTAATCTGAGGGCACTGTGTGTAAACTGAGGGGACAGAGCCTAGAAACCTGGGTGGCAGAGTCCATATTCATACATGAGAGACCACCTGTATTGGGATTTAGAACCAAGAGAAGAGGTGGGCTGGGGACCATGGGCTAAAGCTTGCTCTTTCCACACTGCCATGACTGGTGTAGAAATTGAAGGAGTCTGAGGATTTTATTTTATTTTATTTTATTTATTTTATTTTATTTTAATTTATTTTATTTATAAATTTTAATTTAAATTCTAGTTCTTTAGCATACAGTGCAATATTGATTTCAGGTGTAGAATTCAGTGATTCATCACATACATACAACACCTAGTGAAGGAGACTAAGGATTTTATTTTTTTCAAATTTTTTTAAATAATTTAGTTTTTTTATTTTTTTTAAGTACTCTATACCCCACTGTGAGGCTCGAACTCACAACCCTGAGGTCAAGTGTCACATGCTCTACCAACTGAGCCAGCCAGGTGCCCCATGAAGTGAAATTCTTTAAAATAATCATTTTATAGACAGTAAGCATGTAGAGAATAATCTCTTGTAAAATTTTCCAGACCAATCCATAGCTTTGGAAACATTTTTGGAAGTAAAGCATATATGTTGTTAAAATTGATCCATTAAAAAGTTGATATTTAAACTAAAAGTGTCAAAGGGTGTCAAAATGTTTTCCTATCTGAAAAATTTTTGTCAAATACATATTATTTTGTATTTTCTTTTAATCACATTTTACTCCGTATTTGATGGACAGTTTCTGAAATAGCCAAGTGTGAAAGGGAAAATACAGACTATCCCAACTTTACTTTTTTTCCCTCAAAAAAACTCAAGAAGGTTAACTTGAAGTCATTCTGGATATTTTTATTTTTGGATTTCTAGCTACATCTGACTCTAGATTTCACTTTTTTCCCCCTAAGTTCACTTCTTACCAGAATCACAACTCAATTGGTTCTTAAAACACTGAGCTGGATACTGAATTATTATCGTGTTACTAGAAATATAGTTATATATTTTTAAAATGTGGTTGTCAGAAATGGACTATCAGAAGAAAACCAGAAAGAGGTACTCCTTACCATTTGCATTGCTTGGATTCTTACCAGATGCAAAACTCTGACACAGCCAGCCAAGTTGGGCAGGGCAATGATTCTTCTTTCTCAGGTCCTAGTGCATTAGTTAGGACAATCCATACATAAATTATGTACAATATTTTCAGGAATAGTCTTACCCTACTAGGCTTGTAATTTTGACCCATTATCTAACTTTCTTTTCCTTGTTTTTTAAAATTTAAATTCAATTAACATACAGTATTTGTTTCAGAAGTAGAGTTCAGTGATTCATCAGTCTTATATAATACCCAGTGCTCATTTATCATGAGCCCTCCTTAATGTCCATCACCCAGTTACCTAATCCTACCACCCGCTCCCCTCCAGCAACACTGTTTCCTATGATTAAGAGTCTCTTATGGTTTGTCTCCCTGTCAGATATCATCTTATTTTTTGCTCCCTTCTCCTATGATCCCCTGTTTTGTTTCTTAAATTCCACATATGAGTGAGATCATGTGATAATTATCTTTCTCTGATTGACTTATTTCGCTTAGCATAATACCCTCTACTTCCATCCACGTTGTTGCAAATGGCAAGATTTCATTTTTTGATGGCTGAGTAATATTCCATTACTCAGCCATCAAAAAAAAAAATATATATATATATATATATGCCACATTTTCTTTATCCATTCATCTGTCAATGGACATTTGGGTTCTTTCCATATTTTGGCTGTTGTGGACATTGCTGCTATAAACATTGGGGTGCAGGTGTCCCTTCAGATCACTACATTTGTATCTTTGGGGTAAATACCTAGTAGTGCAATTGCTGATTCATAGCATAGTTCTATTTTCAACTTTTTGAGGAAACTCCATACTATTTTCCAGAGTGGCTATACCAGCTGGCATTCCCGTAAACCATGTAAGAGGGTTCCTGTTTCTCTGCATCCTCGCCAATATCTGTCATTTCCTGACTTGTTAATTTTAGTTGTTCTGACTCCTGTGAGGTGGTATCTCATTGTGGTTTTGATTTGTATTTCCCTGATGCTAAGGGATATTGAACATTTTTTCATGTGTCTGTTGGCCATTTGTATGTCTTCTTTGGAGGGATGTCTGTTTATGTCTTCTGCCCATTTCTTGACTCGATTATTTGTTTTTTGGATTTTGAGTGTGGTTAGTTCTTTATAGATTTTGGATAACAGCACTTTATCTGATAAGACATTTGCAAATATCTTCTCCCATTGTGTAGGTTGCCTTTTGCTTTTTTGACTCTTCCCATTGCTGTGCAAAAATGTTTTTATCTTGAAGAAGTCCCAACAGTTCATTTTCCCTTTAGGTTCCCTGCCTTTAAAGATATGTCTAGCAAGAAGTTGCCTCAGTCGAGATCAAAAGGGTTGCTGCCTGTGTTCTCCTTTAGGATTTTGATGGATTCCTATTTCACATTTAGGTCTTTCATCCATTTCGAGTTTATTTTTGTGTATGGTGTAAGAAAGTGGTCTACTTTCATTCTTTTGCATGTGACTGTCCAGTGTTCCCAACAGTATTTGTTGAAGAGACTGTCTTTTTTCCATTAGATATTCTTTCCTGCTTTGTCAAAGATTTGTTGACCATAGAATTGAGGGTCCATTTCTGGGATCTCTACTCTGTTCCATTGATCTACGTGTTTGTTTTTGTGCCAATACCATGCCGTCTTGATGATTAATGCTTTGTCATATAGCTTGACATCAGGAATTGTGATTCCACCCGCTTTGGTTTTCTTTTTCAATGTTCCCTTAGCTATTTGGAGTCTGTTTTGTTCCATACAAATTTTAGGATTATTTGTTCCAGCTCTGTGAAAAATGTTGATGGTATTTTGATAAGGATTGCATTGAAAGTGTAGATTGCTCTGGGTAGCATAGACATTTTAATGATATTTTTTTCTTCCAATCCATTAGCATGGAACGTTTTTCCATTTCTTTGTGTCTTCCTCTATTTCTTTCATAAGTGTTCTGTAGTTTTTAGAGTACAGTTCCTTTACCTCTTTGGTTAGGTTTATTCCTAGGTATCTTATGGTTTTTGGTGCAATTGCAAATGGCATCAATTATTTAATTTCTCTTTCTTCTGCCCTGTTTTTAGTGTATAGAAATGCAACTTACTTCTGTGCATTAATTTTATATCCTACCACATTGTTCAATTGCTGTGTGAGTTCTAGCAATTTTGGGGTGGAGTCTTTTGGATTATCCATATAAAATATCATATCATCTGGGAAGAGTAAGAGTTTGGCTTCTTTGCCAATTTGAATGCTTTTTATTTCTTTTTTTGTCATCTGATTGCTGGGGCTAGGAATTCTCGTATATGTTGAACAACAATGATGAGAGTGGGCATTCCTGTTGTGTTCCTGATATTACAGGAAAAGCCCTCAGTTTTTCCCCATTGAGAATTATATTCACTGTGGGCTTTTCATAGATGGCTTTTATGATAATTGAGATATGTTCCCTCCCTCTATCCCTACACTGTGGAGAGTTTTACTCAAGAAAGGATGCTGTACTTTATCAAATGCTTTTTCTACATCTATTGAGAGGATCATATGGTTCTTGTCTGTTCTTTTTTTTATGTAGTGTATCACATTGATTGATTTGCAAATGTTGAAACACCCTTGAATCACAGGAATAAGTCCCACTTGGTCATGGTGCATAATCCTTTTAATGTACCATTAGATTCTGTTGGCTAGTATCTTGGTGAGAATTTTTCATCCATATTCATCGAGAATATTGGTCTGAAATTCTCCTTTTTGATGGGGTTTTTGTCTGCTTTGGAGATCATGGTAATGCTAGCTTGATAGAACAGGTTTGGAAGGGTTCCTTCCATTTCTATTTTTGGAATAGCTTCAGGAGAATAGGTATTAGTCTTCTTCAAATGTTTGCTAGAATTCCCCTGAGAAGCCATCTGGCCCTGGACTCTTGTTTTTTGGGAGGTTTTTGATTACTGCTTCAATTTTCTTGCTGGTTTTTGGTCTGCTCGGATTTTCTTTTTCTTCCTCTTTCAGTTTTGGTAGTTTTTTTTAAGATTTTATTTATTTATTTGAAAGTGAAAGAGTGAGCGAGAGAGAGAGAGCATGAGCAGGGAAAAGGGCAGAAGCAGACTCCCCTGCTGAGCAAGGAGACTGACGTGGGGCTTGATCCCAGGATCCTGGGATCATGACCTGAGCCAAAGCAGTCACTTAACTGACTGAGCCACTCAGCTGTCCCACAGTTTTGGTAGTTTATGTTTCCAGGAATGCATGCATTTCTTCCAGATTGCCTAATTTGCTGGCATATAGTTGCTCATAATGTGTTCTTAAAGTTGTTTGTATTTCCATGGTGTTGATCTTGATCTGTCCTCTTTCATTCATGATTTTGTTAATCTGGATCCTTTCTCTTTTCTCTATGATAAGTCTGGCTAGGGATTTATTGATTTTGTTAAATCTTTCAAAGAACAAGCTTCTTTTTTTTGTTGACCTGTTCTGTTCTTCTGATTTCTAGTTCATAGTTTTCTGCTCTAATCTTTATTATTTTTCATCTCTTGCTTGTTTTAAGTTCTATTTGCTGTTATTTCTTCAGCTCCTTTAGGTGTAAGGTTTGCTTGTGTATTTGAGATTTTTCTAATTTTTGAGAAAGTCTTGTATTGGTATTACTTCCCTCTTAGGACCACTTTGTTGTACCCCAAGTTTTTGAACAGTTGAATTTTCATTTTCATTTGTTTCCGTGAATTTTTTTTAATGCTTCCTTAATTTCGTGGTTGACCCATTCATTCTTTAGTAGGATGCTCTTTAACCCCCAAGTGTTTGAGTTCCTTCCAAATTTCCTCTTGTGTTTGAGTTCAAGAATCAAAGCATTGTGGTTTGAAAATATGGAGGGAATAATCCCAACATTTTGGTATCAGTTGAGACCAGTATGTGATCTATTTTGGAAAAATTTCCATGTGCACTCGAGAAGAATGTGTATTCTGTTGCTTTAGGATGGAATATTCTGAATATATCTGTGAAGTCCATCAGATCCAGTGTGTCATTTAAAGCTGTTGTTTCCTTGTTGATCTTCTGCTTTGATGATCTGTCCATTGCTGTGAGTTAGGGTGTTGATGTCCCCTACTATTATAGTATTATTATCAATGTGTTTCTTTAATTTGGTTATTAGTTGGTTGATTTAATTAGCTTCTCCCAAATTAGGAGGATAAATATTCATAATTGTTAGATCTTCTTGTTGGGTAGACCCTTTCAGTGTGAAATAGTGTCCCCCTTCATCTCTTACTACAGTCTTTGGTTTAAATCTAATTTTTCTGATATAAGGATTGCAACCCCAGCTTTCTTTTGAGGTCCATTAGCATGATAAATAGTTCTCCACCCCCTCACTTTCAGTCTGAAGTGTCTTTAGGTGTAAAATGAGTCTCTTGTCTACATGGATCTTGCTTTTTTATCCAATCTGATATTCTGTTTCTTTTGATTGGAGCAGTTAGCCCTTTACATTCAGAGTAACTATTGAAAGATATGAATTTAGTGCCATTGCATTACCTATAAAATCCCTGTTTCTGTAGATTGTTTCTGCTTCCTTCTTCTCTCTGTTACTCTTGGGCTCGCTCTTTGTTTACAGGATCCCCCTTAATATTTCTTGCAGGGCTGATTTGTTGGTCACCTATTCTTTCAGTTTCTGTCTGTCCTGGAAGCTCTTTATCTCTCCTTCCATTCTGAATGACAGCCTTGCTGGATAAAGCATTCTTGCCTGCATTTTTTTCTCATTTAGTACCCTGAATATTATCATGCCACCATTTTCTGGTCTGCCAATTCTCTGTGGATAGATATGATGCCATTCTAACATTCCTACACCTGTAGGTTAGGAACCTCTTGTCTCGAGCAGCTTTCAGGATTTTCTCTTTATATCTGAAATTTGCAAGTTTCACTATTATATGTCAGGGTGTTGATCTATTTTTATTGATTTTAGGAGGGGGTCCTCTCTACCTCTTGGACATGAATGCCTGTTTCCTTCCCCAGATTAGGGAAGTTCTGAGCTATGATTTACAGGTCCTCTCTCTCTTTCTTCCTCCTTGGGCACTGCAGTAATTCTGATATCATTTAATTTTATGGTATTGCTGATTCCTTGAAGCCTCCCCTCATGGTCCATTAGTTGTGTTTTTCTCTTTTCATCAGTGTCCTTCCTTTCCATCAACTTGTCTTCTATGTCATTTATTCTGTCTTCTGCCTAATTTACCCTAGTTGTTAGAGAATCCAATTAGGCTGCATCTCAGAGCATTTTTTCATTTCATCCTGATTAGATTTAATGTCTGCACTAAGAGATTCTCTATTGTCCTTTATGCTTTTTCTAATCCCAGCTTGTAACTTTATAATTGTCCTGAATTCCATCCCTGACATCTTACTTATATCCATATACTTTAGATCTGTGGCAGAGAGTATTACCCTTGGTTCCTTCTTTGGTTGTGAATTCCACCTTCTAGTGATTTTGGGCAGAGAAGAAGGGATGAATGAATGATCACTATCAAAAATAACAACCATGACACAAGCGAAGTACACACTGACAAATCTGAAGAGGTCAGAAACCAGAAAAGAACAGGAAAAGAAAAAGAAAAAGAANAAAAAAAAAGAAAAAAAAAAAAAAAAAAAAAAAAAAAAAAAAAAAAAAAAAAAAAAAAAAAAAAAAAAAAAAGAAGGGGTGCAAGAGAGAATAATCTCACAGGGTGGACAAATCAGGGTGATTCACTTGGTCCCAAGTGTACTTTGGTCTCTCTGTTAGAAGACACTAAATCCCAAAATTGTAAAGAAAGCAAAACATAATATATACAAAAATAAAATTGCATAGAGTGAAAGGAGCCAAAAATGAAGAATATATCTATAAAATGTAAATGTAAAAGTTGAAAGTTAAAAAATACTTAAAAACAAAAAGTTGTTAAAATAAGAAACTAGTTGAAAAGGGCAAAAAGAAAAAAAAAGAAATGGAAAGTTTTAAACTGAAAGATAAATCGGTAATGAGAGAAAACCTTGAATTATATATACTCTTTTCTTCTAGTGCTGGGGTTTTACAGTCTTGTGTTGTTGGTAAATGTGCTATTCATCTGTTCTTCCAGTTGGTCTTCTGGGGGAGGGGCCCACTGTGTTGATTCTCAGGCAATTTTGCCTGGGCAGAGATGCACAACCCCTTGCCAGGGGGCTGGGTTCAGTGTAAGCTGTGTTTAGTTGCTCTGTGTGGCTTTTGTTCCCTGAAGGCTTTAAGTGCCCCTTTAAAGAATCAAAATAAAAATGGCCACAACTGGATCTCCAGCCCCAGAGCCAAAAGGTCATTGTCCTCTTTTCAGTAAACCGTCAGGGATAAGTGGTCTTCACTTTTGCGTGTGCCAGACTCTGCAGACTACTCCAGTGTGCGCCCACACAAATCCTCCTGGAGGGAAGGCCGAGGGTCGCCCGGTTACTGTACTTTACAGGGTCTCCGCACTGAGAGATGTTTCCCAGTCATGTGTGCATCTGCTCAACCCCCCCCCCCCGGGAAGGTGGAGGGTCCCCGTCTTTCTGTCCTTTCCAGGGTCACCGTGCAGAGAGCAGTCAACTGACTCAATCACGCCTCAAAGTTTATGGTGAATCACGCTGAGAGTCCTGTCCCTGTCTCGCTGACCATAACCAGTTTCCCTGTTCCAATGCTGGGAACTCTACCAGTTCAGGCACCCCCCATTCTTTCTGTGACTCCAGGGATCCTGAGACCACACTGTCCCACCTAGAAATCTGCCCTGTTTCACCACCTGAGCACCTTTCAGGCAGGGATGTCTCTCACTAGAGTACATTTCTAAGGGTTTTGATTTTGCCCTCTGGTGCTATATCACTTTCTGGTAGCCGGCTTAATAAGGCTCCCCATCCCACCCTCCACCCTACCATTGATCTGATATATTCTCTCAGATTCACTTCTCTGAACCTCCTACCTGCAAAAAGTGGTCTCTTTTCAACTTGTAGAGTTCCAGATATTCTTTTCTTACATCTCAGTTTGAATTCATGGGTGTTCAGGCTGATTTGATAATTATCTAGCTAAATTCAAGGGACCAGAAGAAACAAGGTCCCCTACACTTCACCATCTTGCCTCCCCTCCCATCTGAGCTTTAGCAAATTTTAAAATGAAATTTTAAATGAAAACAGTTTAATAGTATTTGGAACTAATATACTCGGGCTAGTGGTGCAAGTGATACTCAGCATCACCCACCTTCCCTTGCACCAACTTTGAATAGATTGTGCAAAGCTGTAAAAATGGCCTGCATATTTTAAACTAGTAATTTACCAATTAGCCTTCAATATAGTTTTACAAGAGGTCCCTTAGTGAGAATTATACTTGCATTTTCTCTGCCTAACAATAATCTCCAGATGCTACCTAATCACCTGGCTAGCCATTCCCTCAGGGCTGTGATGATGCATAAAGATTGCTGGCAGAATCTCTCTCTTGGCATCCAGTAATATAGAAATAAAGACTTACAGACCAAGATCAGAACCCATGGCATGGCTATAAGCTCATAAAATTTTCTGAGAGGAGAGAGATTGAGAGAGAGAGAGGAGAGAGAGAAAATAAATAACGTAGGACCCTTTCTCAGGCTGTATGTGTAATCCTTTTGCAAAATGTGACACACACATAAGAGAAGCATCAGTATACAGATTTCAGTCTTTTAGGGTGAATATCTAGGTATAGATCCCTTTTCCATCTCAGAAAGTTTTATTGATCCGAGAAGATCTCAGTTTGTCCAAATCCATGTCGTGGGACCAAACTCAAGAAGATGGCCAGAGTAAGTTTCCCATCTGTAATGACAACTTAAAAAGCAGGGAGAGAAGAGAGGGCAGTTCTCAATGATTTAAAATCATATTTTGGGATAAAAATGAATCTTTGATTTCTTCATTCACTTGTAACACCTGTTCTAATAATTCTGTTAAGTAATTTAGGAAATAGTTTACTGTAATTTAAAGTGTATCAATATTATTTCAATTGGAATTTAGTTCTAGCTTTACATTAACAGTGCAGCCTAGATAATTGTTTCCTCCCTGCACTTCACTGCTTTCACCAATGGTTAGATGAATAGAATAAAGTCAAGTGATCACTAANTGATTTAAAATCATATTTCGGGATAAAAATGAATCTTTGATTTCTTCATTCACTTGTAACACCTGTTCTAATAATTCTGTTAAGTAATTTAGGAAATAGTTTACTGTAATTTAAAGTGTATCATTATTATTTCAATTGGAATTCAGTTCTAGCTTTACATTAACAGTGCAGCCTAGATAATTGTTTCCTCCCAGCACTTCACTGCTTTCACCAATGGTTAGATGAATAGAATAAAGTCAAGTGATCACTAAGGTTTTTTTCATCTATACAAGTATAGGATTTTACATAAGTTATGGTCCAGTCTAAGAGGATTTGAGAAGGTCTTTTAAAGGTATTACTCTAAAATGAAAGCCTTTATGTCAGGTATTTGGTTTTATTTATCCTTTTATGTTCACAGCACAATACAAGAAACAGAGAATGTGTTCCATAAATATCTATCAGTTGAAAAGATAAATAAATGTTGGTGCTGTGTGAAATGTAGAAGATGATATAGATGGTACCTTGAATAATCTACATTGTGTTGTATTTACACATGGGCAGATTTTTTTCAAGACTTAATTATTCAGCTTCCTTATCTCTTAGTTCCACAAATACTTAGTAAGTTACTGCCTCAGTTGTGGACAATTAGAGAAACAGGATAAATTGGGACTTTATATGTTTCTATAGGTAAAAGTTCAAAGGACCAACAGGTAATAAGATGATATCAAGTGACCAGAGACATGAAAGCATGTACATGTGACATGATGTCTCTATGAGGGATATTGACGTCAAAGACACTACTGCACAGAGCTTACAGTGGGATGGAACTTGCTGTTAGGAAAGAGATCCAGAGTATTTGATCTCTTTTCCTTGCAAATCACTCACAGAAGATAC
>NW_023253743.1:0-6577 GCF_002007445.2 Ailuropoda melanoleuca | reverse complement strand
GAAACACGTGCACCACAGCCTCCACCATCCAGGCTCGAAGGTAAGACATTTAAATCGGTGAACCTCAATAAGGGGCACTTAGGATGTGACGTCAGCAGAAAGTGTAGCAGAGTCTTGAGAGGGGTGTGTAGATTCCGGGGAAAAAACCCTCAACGTTATAATTCCTATGATCTGTTTTAAATCACAATATGTAGTACATTTTGAAATTTGAAGAAATATTTAAGAATGAGGTTTTTCTATTAATCAAACACACGAGTTTAAAGATTCATCACTTGAATAAAGGGCAGCATAAAATTCATGCTTGAAGACAGTGACAAGCAGTAACGTTATGAAAGTTCAGAGAGATTGCTTGGAGAGCTCCAGAGGGCTTCACAGAGGAGGTGGTATCCGAGATGGGCAATGGAAGCTTGTGTCACATGGGATAGGCAGGCACAGAGCACAGATTTGGAAACCCAGGGTGTGTTTAGGGAGCAGATGGCATACAAAACAGGAAGCTTAGTTCACACAACTCCCAAAGGCAAAGCTCCTTAACCCAAACGGCAGGAGAATGTGATCAAGGACCTAGTAGAGTTCATGGCCATTCTATGAAACAGCACCAAGAATAAAAAAGGCCCAGGCCTGGTGATTTTGCAGATAGGAAACAATCTGGAAGAGCAAAGAGCAAAGAAGAGGGACATAAGAATGACACCAAGTTCTCTAGACTCCATGAACAAGAGAAGTGATGGCATAGGCGGAAATGAGGACGTAGGCTAGAAACTTGGTGTGGAAGATAGTAGGACTGAGAGCCTGAGTCAGCACACGGGGTACACTGACTGCAAACTACAGGCTCCCCAGTCCCTTCGGCAGAGTTCCAAGATGCGGCGGTACCGCGCTGTGAGAGGCCCATCCCCTCACACCACACATGCTCCCCTCAAGGGGCCCATTCACTGCGCGGCCAGGCTCAGTGCCCGCCTTCATTCTCCCCTGCCAGAAGGGGGGTGGCTGATGAGCAACCTGGTTGAACCTGTTTCAGACTCACCAGGCACAAAGGCCCCTTCAAGTGGCCTTCTTGGGGCACCTGGGTGGCTCAGTCGTTAAGCGTCTGCCTTCAGCTCAGAGAGTGATCCCAGGGTCCTGGCATCAAGCCCCGCATCAGGCTCCTCCACTGGGAGCCTGCTTCTTCCTCTCCCGTTNGCTCAGAGAGTGATCCCAGGGTCCTGGCATCAAGCCCCGCATCAGGCTCCTCCACTGGGAGCCTGCTTCTTCCTCTCCCGCTCCCCANCTTCTTCCTCTCCCGTTCCCCCCTGCTTGTGTTCCCTCTCTTGCTGGCTGTCTCTCTGTCAAATAAATAAATAAAATCTTAAAAAAAAATTCTCTCTCTCTCCCTCTCCTTCTGCTCATCCCCTGCTCACATGTTCTCTCTCTCAAATAAATAAGTCAATAAATAAACAAATAAATAAATATCTTTATAAAAAATAATAAATGGCCTTCTTTATGCCCCTTTTATATCTTCTTTAGTGAACTATACATCCTGGTCGCAAAAATTACAATTAAGACAAAAGCAGCTCTCTAGTGGAAAGAATGCAGGGTTTCCTTTCGGACAGAACAGGGCTAGAACACCAGTCGCACCTCCTTGACCTCGCTTTCTTACCTTGAAAATGGAATCCTAAGTTCAATGTTAGTGTGAAGATTCAACATTTTAAAAGCAGATTTAAAATGCCTGGCTTAGTTCTTCGAGCCTAGTATGTATTTTCCTCTTCTTAAGAGTTCGAAGCATAACACCAAAAGATGAGACCAAAAGTTTGTTGTTGGCTAAAGAAACTGAGGTTGGTAAATGGTGCTAAGTTAGAAACTGGAAACACAGAATAGAAGGTTCCTAAATATTAATGGCACCAAGGGTACTGATTAATAGCTTGGACACTTAGCTGTATGCTCTTTCTTGTACACACGTATGTTTCCCCACGCCCTATACGATAAGAAACTCTTCAAGGTCAGATCTGGCAAACCACTGGAGTCCACTGGATCTCAAGCACGGCACGTGCAGAATCACAGCACGTGCAGAATCACAGCCCTAAAAGGCATTTGCTGGAGGTGTAACAGCAAAATATCACACAGACTAGGCGGTATAAACTACAGAAAGGTATTTTCTCATGGTTCTGGCAGCTGACAGCCCAAGATCAAGGTCTCATCCTGGTTGGTTTCTTCCAAGGCCCCTCTCCTCGGCTTGTGCACGGTTCTCTCTTTGTGTACATCTATATCCAAATGTCCTCTTCTCATAATGACACCTGTCATTCTGGATTAGGGCCCACTCTCATGACCTCATTTAAACTGAATTATCTCTTTCAAGGTAGAAACTTCCAGTTACAAAATAACATCATGGGTATGTCACGCACAGCACGGTGACTATAGTCAATAATATTGTATTGCATATTTGAAGTTCCTAAAAGAGTAGATCTTAAAAGTTCTCATCACACACACAAAAATGTTTGTATTTATGTGTGGTGGTGGGTGTTAACTAGACTTAGTGTGGTGATCATTTTGTGATCTCTGCAAATATCAAATCACTATGCTATACACCTGACACTAACACAATGTTATATATCAATTATACCTCAATTAACAATAACAACAAAGACCGTATCTCTAAAACAGTCACATGCTAAGGAAATGTGGGGATTAAAACTTCAACATATGAATTTAGAGGGGACATGATTCAGCCCATATCAGGAGTCTTACCACAGAACAGCTTTTTCTGGTTTGCAAGAACCCAGTATATTATTCCCAATCTCATTTGCTATTCAAAAGACCCAGAATGGCAGATGGGATAGTCACCAATTCCATTTATCAGGTTCACAGGATAGTCTGTGGAGCCCGGACTCAAAGAGCCAGGCGTCAAGAGTCTAAATATAGTGTTCTTTTCATGTCACTCTGCTTCTCTGTGACATGGGGCTGACAGCAAGCTCAGAGGNACAAGCTCAGAGAAGCACTGGTGACCTGCTAACTGTGTGTTGGACAGGACACCAATTGCTCCACGTTTCTTTTCATCTCAAAGCTTCGATGGCTCTCATTTCTCCTTCAGGCCACTTTGGCACACGGCACAATGCCAGACACACAGTAGCTGCTCAGTGTATATAGATTTAATCGAAGCTAATTAAGCTTCACCATGCAGACTACACACATTACCCAGTGCCCCTTAAAATATCCAAACTACTTGTCTCCAGGCTCTTAACTCTAGAGTTCTCACAGCATCCTGCTTGCAAATCCTTAACACAGCAACCTGGAGTATGAAGATGAAATGTAATATACTGTCCTTTTAATGGGTGCTTGTTACCAAATAAGGGCATTCTCTCTCTCCCTCTCTTTCTCTCTGTCAAAACTTTAAAACGTAAAGAGCAATTCAATTTTATGGAGAGAGGTCAAGTGTTTGTATTCGCCCCACTCCTACGTTTTAAGGCCATCACTTAAAATGCCTAAGTAATTTCCATTAAACCAACCTGTGAAAATAAAAAGTGCCATATAATACAAATACAAATCCTTTGAGACCAGAGATTCTATATGGATTTTCTATAATCCACGTGAGCACTTCATAATATGTACCCAAAACAGCACAGCATTTACTGCATCAAGTTTCAGACCAGAAATATAAACTGAGTCAAAAAGCCAAACTAAAAAAAATGTGGGCATGATCAACTTTAAGGAAAATGCTAAGTAAAGAAAGTTTACTTTCTTTTGACAAAATACAGATATAGATTTTTTTTTTTTTTAGAGAGAGAGAGAGAAAGAGAGGGCATGAGTGGGGGGGGTGTGAGGGGCAGAGGGAGAGGGAAAAGCAGACTCCTCGCCGAGCAGGGAGCCCAACCTAGGCCTAGATTCCAGGACCCTGGGATCATGACCTGAGCTGAAGGCAGACACTTAACTGAGCCACCCAGGCACCCCTATTATATATTTTAAAATGAGACATCAAAAAGGCAATCATTGAGCAGAGAATTTCAGAACTAATTAGTGACAGAGTCAGAATTTGAACATGGGACTTGCATTTGCTACTGAGCACCCATTACTCTGTCAGGGGCTCAGCAATCACTTGGTGGTAACCTAAAACAATGACATTCGCTTATTTGCAGTTGAATCTGGACCTTGAAAATGAGTCGGCACTTTAACCAGACGCTTAAGCCTAATTTCAGATAGATATTGTAATAGTCCAGGAAGACATCTAAGAGGATTTCTTAAGTCTATCCAATCATGATTTTGGCTCATTATTCTACCTATATTGACTCCTCTTCTGCCGTTTCCAAAGACAAGAGGGTTGACAGTAACTACAGAGGCTGTGTTTCAATCCCTATAACACCACCATTATGATACAAACCATACTTTTATTTATGGCAGATTAAGATTTTGTAATATTAGCTTACACTCCTTGACCCTTGCCCCATTTATTGGTTAAAGCGTTTTTTAATGTGTTACTTTAGAGAAGGCATAACCTAGAAGAAGGCTGAAACAGAAAAAGACAAAGGGAGCCAACTTGTTTTAACAGCATAGACCTCAGGAAGAAAGGGACAAATCTCAAATAAGCAATAGTCTTCAGAGTATATTCAATAGCCGAAGACAGACCATCTCACTCCCACATTGGATGTCCCTCCCACAGAGAAGGACAGGAGACTAGAGGAGAAGCACAGACGTTTAATCTCTGTGGACTTCTGAGAAATACTGGTGAGATGTGGGTGTTGGAGAGATCCAAAAGGAAAGAGGAGTTTAGCTCTTTTAATCCTGGGAAGGGGGCAGGATACAGGAAGAAAATATCTGTCAGGTGTGTTTAGACAAAGAAGGTCTCAAAGAACCCTGCAAAGTATCTCATGGGGTCAACATGGTGAAGAAGGAATAGAAGGTTCTCCATGGGATCAAAAGAGGCCTGAAAATTCTTGAAGGTGAGTCATAAATGAAGAAGCCGCCATGATAGAAAAGAATGAAGGATTAAATGTAAAAAAGGATATCTCCATCCACGTCACTGTGGATGGATGCCAGCACAGAACGAGGTCAGAGCATGGCGGCTTGATGCCAGGGGACAGCAAGCCCCTGCCAAGCCTCCACCCTTTTGATACTCTAGCTCTATGTTATCCCCTAGAACTCAGGTGCCACCCTTGGGAAAAGGGACACATCCCTGAAGTCAGTGAAATTAACATCTAGGGATCAGAGGCTCCAAAGTGAAATTAGGTTTAAGTTAGAAAGATAAATTCCATTTCTTGCACACCTGGGTTGGTGTACAAAGGCTCTTACCGATTAGGCATTTCTCACTGTTCTGTTTTCATTCACTTCTGGTTTTTTGCATTTGCCTCAACTAAAACCGTTATGATCATCCTGTTGAACTTGAAGTTAAAACCCTTAGGCAATATAATTATAAAAATAAAGTTATTAAATATTAAATAGAAACAAGTAAAACCAATTTATATTTCCTTTCTTTCACTAAGAAGCATTAGTCTTGCAATCACATAAGTAAAGATTGGTGGGTTATTTTTTGTTTTGGGTTTTCTTGTTTTTTGGGGGTTTTTGACAAGCTTTTTTATACGCATGACATTCCTTTAGTACAAATATATCTGAGGCCCCATTTTTCTCTTGGTCTATGGAGACCATTCCTTGTTTTTCTTTATTAAGTCACAGCTTGTCACGGTACACTTTTTTTTCTTGTTAAAGTATTTATTTCTGTTCTCAGGTTGTTGAAGTTAGTTGAATATTTATGTTTTAAAATATTAGGATATACTTGAAATGACATAAAATGCCTAGAGTTTTCCGACTATTAAGAAATGTTATCAGTTTTGTGAAAAAATGAACGCTTACGTTCATCTTCAACAAGCTCTACGTAAAACAGGAATGTTGTCCTCATAACACACACACACACACACACACACACATATATATACATATATATATTCCATCCCAAAGGCTGGTAATTAGAATAATGTCCTAAAGATATTAACTCTCCAGCCCCTGCACAAACACAAAAGGTATAGAACATGGACTATCATTCCCTGTCAAGGTGCCATAGGGTTATAAAATTCAAAAATATCCTTTCTCTAGTTACATAACTAGCCATTCAACCAGGTCATGGGCCTCTAGATGACTTCATTACTTTGGCCGTGAATGGCAACAACCACCAAGAGGCAGGTAATAAAAAGCAGAGGACTGGGGAGCTGGTCTGAGACACTAGAACCAACACCAAAGGAAGAAGGGGAAGCTGGCTTTGGGATTTTTGTCTCTATTTAATGTATTTGAATGTTACTTTTAAAATTTCATTACACGAAGCTTTGGAAACCTATGGCATGAGCCTTGTATACCAAAATACGCGGGCATTACCAAAACAGCCATTAAGCCAGGAGACATTTTTCTCATTTTTAAAACTTTGTATGACTGAATGGCAGAGGTCTTTTTCAATCCTCACATTGTATGATGCTTTGTGATGTCCCTTTCCTGCCATTTCATCCCATACCTTCCTTTCATCACTCTCCACAGTAAAGAGGAGCTTCTGACCCTTTTGTAGATAATATATGCTGTGGAAGAACCTTCCCTTGCTACCTGGGAAGCTGCCAGGGTGCTCAAGTACTCACAG
>NW_023253742.1:0-9055 GCF_002007445.2 Ailuropoda melanoleuca | reverse complement strand
TCTGGGACTTCCTCACTTTTTAATATTCACCCCAATACATAAGATAAAATTAAGCTGAAGATCTAAACTGATTCTCAAAATGGAGGCTTTTTAACCCAGCTGGGAAAGCATTATCATGTTAGATTTACAACCTGAGAAAAAGCAAATGAATAAAAACATTTTCAAAAGTTGTATCCTCAGATTGACTTAAGATATTGTATAGTTGATTTGCTGATCAAAAAGCATATACACAAAAATAACCCATTACAGTGAAAAGACTGCCAGATGGAAAGTAAAAAGCTAAGGTTGTAGTGCTGGCTTCAATCTATAAATGTTCCATGGTGNCTGGCTTCAATCTATAAATGTTCCATGGTGTTGGAAAATAATATCACCTTTCTCAGACTGTTATCCCACCTATAGATGGGGCATTTTTGTTTTTTGTTTGTTTTGTTTAAAGATTTATTTGAGAGAGAACATGAGTGGGAGGGGCAGAGGGAGAATGAAAGAGAATCTCAAGCAGACTCCACATCGAGCACCCTATGCAGGGCTCCATCTCATGACCCTGAGATCATGACCTGAGCTGAAACCAAGAGTTGGTCACTCAACTGACTATGCCACTTTTTAATATTAATATATGAACAATTTATCTCTATTACTGAGTTTATTGACACTCCCTTAGTTTCTGTACCCAATTCAACAATCACTTACTGTCTACCATGAACCAGGTAGTATTTTAAGTGTCCAGAATACAGTAGAGACAAGACAAACAACATCCCTGTTCTTTGGAATTTTACATTCTACCACAGGGAGACAGACAACAAACAAGCAGGAAAGAGAACATCAGATAGTAATGAGTGTGATAATGAAAATATAACAGTGTGTTGGAGAAGTCTTGAGAAAAATATTGCTATTTTAGATGGTCACAGAGGTTCTTTCTGAGGCAGTTTCGTAAAAGTGAGATCTGAAGGTTGAAAGAAGCCATTCTAGAGAGAAGTCATCAAAAAGAAAGATCTGGTGTGCACAGGAAGAGAAAATAGGCCAGGGTGCCAAGGGAGTGAAAAATTTATATATGGAGAAAATTCCTTCCCATCTTTGTCCCCCACCTATACCTTCCATACAAACAAAATTCCTAATAAGAAATACTGTCACTCTTTGTGTGTCTTCCAAACAGTATTATGCATACATAAGCAAGTGGATTGTACATTTTTCCCTATTAATAAACAAATGTGATAAACATCCCAAAATAGGGGATTATTTAAATAGATTTTGGAGCACCTGGGTGGCACAGCAGTTAAGCATCTGCCTTCGGCTCAGGGCGTGATCCTGGCGTTATGGGATCGAGCCCCACATCAGGCTCCTCCACTATGAGCCTGCTTCTTCCTCTCCCACTCCCCCTGCTTATGTTCCCTCTCTCCCTGGCTGTCTCTATCCCTGTCAAATAAATAAAAATAAAAATCTTAAAAATAAATGAATAAATAAATAAATAAATACATACATTTTAATAACAACATACAAGCCAAGACTTCATTCACAGGTATTTAAAATATTAGATATATAAAATATGCAAGCTCATGTATAATATAGGTTCTAGAATATTTTTTAAAGTTTTTACATGCTGAAAAATGGAAAAATACATTCCAAAATATTATATACATTCTCTGGCCTTTTTCCTACTGTGTATATTTCTCATCAATTCCTTTCTACCAGTCATTTTTTAAAATTACTGTTATTGTTATTAACATCACATTATGTAAAACTCTATATTGCCCATTTCAAAATTTCCCATTCTGCTTTTTACAGTAAAAAAATAATATATTCAATTACTCATTCTCTCCTTCCAACAATTATGGAAAATCAACCAGAGTGAGCCAATGTGCTGGAGATGAATTACAAAAATAAGACAAACAGTAACCTCAAGGAAGACAAAAAATTGTGAATAATGGACAAAAATTTAAATAATTGTGAGACGTTTTGTTAAAGAACAATGCTTAGGGTATCATAAGAGCAAAGAGAAGTGAACACAGTGTGGGGCAATAAAAATATTTCAAGAAGGAAGAAGCATTATAGCTGAGTCTACATTGAAATATTCTCTAGAGAGTGGTAAAAGCAGAGAACAGAAAGAACAAAAGCATCAAAGAATCAGAACTGTGCATGTGCAGAAATAGTAACAGACAAGATTGGAAAAACAAGGTAATTGCTAAGAGTAGTTGTATTTGATTAAGTTTGTAATTCAGCAAAAGGAAATTCAGGAAATATCCATGAGAGTGCTGTTTCACACTGTATGTAAGGAATACATCTAGCTGACTCGATAAAATTTACAACGTCTCAGTATGTTGTTTATATATCCTGTAGATACATCATCAGAGTAAATTCAGGTTCAAAAGTACACTCTTACATTTAAAGTTCAGAATTTAATATGGCATTCAGCATGGCGGGTCTTAATCTGATAGATTTTATTCTAGGATATAAAACAAATTTCAACACATTTTTTAATTGAAATCATATCAAATATGTTCTTGGACCACAATGAGATTAGGCTAGAAATATATTAGGCTAATTCTCAAATATTCAGGAAAAGAAACACACTCTAAATAACCCAATGAGTAAGAAAGTCAAAGAGATTAAAAATATTTTTAATTGAATGAAAATGAGAACACAATTTCTAAATATATGCAAGATTTAGATAAAGCAGTGCTAGAGAGAAATGTGTACCATCAACTGAATATATTAAAGGGTTTATAACAAAGGGTTTTGTTTTTGTTTTAAAGATTTATTTGACAGAGAGACAGTCAGTGAGAGAGGGAACACAAGCAGGGGGAGTGGGAGAGGAAGAAGCAGGCTCCTAGCATAGGAGCCCTATGTGGGGCTCGATACCAGAACACCGGGATCACGCCCTGAGCCAAAGGCAGACGCTTAAAGACTGAGCCACCCAGGCGCCCCTATAACAAATGGTTTGAATCAATAATCTAATCTTCCACTTTAGAAAAAAGAACAGGAAATTAAATGCAAAGAGCGAAAGATATCAAGAAGAAATATAAGAAACTGAGAAAATAGAGAAAAATAAATAAAGCCAAAAGCTAGTCTTTTTGTAAAGAACAAGAATATTCATAAAACTTTACCCAGACTAGTCAAGAAAAAAAAATTACAAAAATGTCAATATCAGGAATTAAAAAGAGGGGCAATCACTATAGGTATTATATAAAAATTAAAAGAATATTAAGGAAACATTATGAGCAATTTATGCCAATGAATCTGATAACTTAATTGAAGGAACAAAATTCTAAAGACATTAACTGCCAAAGCTAATTCTAGAAGAAGTAGATTGAATAAATGTGTATCTATTAAAGATACTCAATTTGCACTTAAACATCTTCCCACGAAAAAACTTCAGACCCGGATGGCTCTTCTAGTGAAAACTACCAAACATTTTTTGAAGAAATAATACCAATTCTTAACAAACTCTTTCAAAAAACAATATAAAAGGGGAGAGACTATGGACTCTGAGAAACAAACTGAGGGCTTCAGAGGGGAGTGGGGTGGGGGAATGGGATAGGCTGGTGATGGGTAGTAAGGAGGGCACGTATTACATGGTGCACTGGGTGTTATACGCAACTAATGAATCATGGAACTTTACATCAAAAACCAGGTTGTACTGTATGGTGAATAACATAAAAATATTATTATAAAAAACAATATAAAAGGGAAGATATTTTCTAATATCTGATAATATTTTTTTAAAGATTTTATTTATTTATTTGACAGAGATAGAGACAGCCAGTGAGAGAGGTAACACAAACAGGAGTGGGAGAGGAAGAAGCAGACTCTTAGCGGAGGAGCCTGATTGGGGCTCGATCTCATAAAGCCAGGATCATGCCCTGAGCTGAAGGTAGACACAACAACTGCGCCACCCAGGCACCCCCTCTGATAATATCTTCTTGTACACATTGAGTTATTTAAGTGTCTGGCTTAAAGTGTCTGGCTTAATTCACAAGTATATATATTTTTCTTAATTATTTCAAATTCAACTCCATTGTGGTCAGAAAATATATTTTGTATGAAATATACTGAGACTTTTTTATGTGCCAGCATGTCCTCTATCTTAACAAATGTCTTGTGTGCACCTGAAAAAACCTGTGTTCTTCATTGTTGGGTGTAATACTCTATAAATAGCAACTAGGTTAAGTTGTTTAGTTTCTATTACCCTACTGATTTGTTATCACATGTTCTACCAATTTTCAAAAAAAAGTTATTAAAATCTCAATCCATGCTTTTGGGTTCTCCACTTCTTTATTTAGATATGTCTGTATTCGTGCATAAATCGTTAAGTTCTGTTACTAGAGGAATCACATTTAAGATTGTATGTCTTGATGAATTGACATTTTTATCACTATGAAATTCTTTTATAAATACCTAGTAATACCTCTAGGTCCTTGAAGTTTATTTTTTTATTAATACAACCATTCCATGAAATGGTTAATGTTTGCATGGTGTATTGGGTTCTCCAGAGAAACAGAACCAATAGGATAGATACATAATTAAGACAGAGAGAGGGGGAGGGAAGGTGGGAGGGTTGCAGTTTATCAATGATGAATTGGTTCATGTGATTATGGAAGTAGAGAAGTCCTACAATCTGCCATCTGCTAAATGAAGACCCAGGACAGCCAGCCATGCCATTCAGTCCAAGTTCAAAGGTTTGAGAACCAGGCGAGCTGATGGCATAAATTCCAGTCCAAGAACTAGAAGAGATGAGACGAAATGTACCAGCTCAATCAGTGAAGCAAGGAAGAAAAAGCAAATTCCTCCATCCTCTGAGTTTTTTGCTATTCAGGCCCTCAACGGATTGAATTATCTCTACCCATGTTGGGAAAGGCAATCTACTTCACTGAGTCCACCAGTTCAAATACTAATCTCATGCTAACACTATCACAGACACACTAGAAATAATGTTTAATCTGAAGACCCATGGCCAGTTGACACATAAAATTAAATATCACATATGGTATATCATTACACTCTCATACTTAAAACATATCTGTGACTTTATATTTAAGAATTGATGTATCTTATAAACAGTATATACTTGAATCTTGTTCTTTTATACAGTCTGAAAATCTTTTTTTTTTCAGATTTTTTATTTATTTGTTTGACAGAGATAGCCAGCGAGAGAGGGAACACAAGCAGGGGGAGTGGGAGAGGAAGAAGCAGGCTCCCAGCAGAGGAGCCCGATGTGGGACTCGATCCCGGAATGCCGGGATCACGCCCTGAGCCAAAGGCAGATGCCTAACGACTGCACTAACCAGGCACCCCTGAAAATCTTTTTTAATTGGTATGTTTGGTCCATTTACATGTAATATTATTGTTGATATTTGAGTTCAATATATTTGTCCCATTATTCTTCATTCCTTTGCATTTCTTTCCTTCTTTTGGATTGGATATTTTTAATATTCCATTTTCTCTCCTGTAAAGACTATCTTATAAAGAAAGTCTCTATATATTACTTTTGTGTGTGGGGGTGATCAAGTGATTATAGTATTCATCTGTAACTTACCAATCACTCCAAATTTTTATTCAAGGATACTTCATGAAAAAAAAATATATATCTTCTATCCTCTTTTAAGTCCTCTGTGCTATTGTTGTCATATATTTTACTTCTATAAAAGTTATAAGCCCCATATCTTATTATTTTTTAAGCCCCTAAGTATCTTATAAAATAAATAATACAAGGTAAAAATAGACTTTTGCCATATTTACACACTTATTTACCATTTCCAGATCTTTTATTTCTTCCTCATTAATTCAGGTTTCCATCTGACATATTTTACTGTTGAAGAATTTCCTGAAGAACTTCCTTTGGCATGACTTTTTTATGTAGATATGCTAGCAACAAATTCTCATCCTTTATGAATATTAAAATGCCTGTTGCACCTTTCTTTTTGAAGTTTATTTTCACTAGATATGGAATTCCAGCTTCACAGTTCATTTTTCTTAAGAATTTTAAAAATTGTATTTCACTGACATCATGTCCATTGTTTCGATAAAATGTCAACCACCATTCTTGTTGCTCCTCTGAACTTTTTTTTTTCTCTTCTGCTTTTAAGATTTTCTTTTCAGGGGTGCCTGGGTGGCTCAGTCAGTTAAACGTCTGACTCTTATGATTTTGGCTTAGGTTATGATCTCAGCGTTGTGGAATTGAGCCCTGTGTCAGACTCCATGCTCAGTGTGGAGTCTGCTTGGGATTTTCTCTCTCTCTTCCATAGCCCTTTCCTGCTCATGTGCTCTCTCTCTTGCTCAAAATAAACTAATATGAGATCTTAAAAAAAAGAAAAAAATTTATTTTCATATTTGGTTAGCACATATTATACTGTGGTCTTATTTGTATTTATACTGCTTGAATTTTGTGGAGTTTCTTGGATATCTGAGTTAATGTTTTTGTGAATTCTTGACAGTTACTTCTTTTCTTTGTCCCATTCTCTCTCTCTCTCCTATTCTGGAATCCCAATTACATATATGTTTTACTATTTGATATTGCCCCAAAGTATATTAAAACTATTAATATTTTTAATCTTTTATCTGAGTACTTCAGCTTGGGTTATTTCTAAATACCTGCCCTCACCATCATTAGTCATTCTGTCTACATTGTCCACAGTGCTGTTCATTCATTTCATCTGAAGCATTTCTTTTAATTTCAAACAATGTTATTTTCAAATCTAGCATATCCATTTATATTTAGAGTTCATTCTTCTCTCCTGAAATCATCTATTTATCCATTTACCACTTATTTGATATATTTATAGAAGTTCTCTAAAATCTTTGTCTGATAATTACATTATATGGTTCATCTGGTAGTTTTTGTCTATCAATGTTTTTCTATTAATTATGAAGTAACTATTCCTTGTTTTATTTTCTTGGCATAGCTCCTAATTTTTTATTATATTACTAATACTTTCAATAAGAATTCAGTGGAAGATGAAGAATAGTATTTAATTTTATTTTGCTTAATTCTTCAGAATGTTCAATCCTCTTCCTCTGTCCAGAAGTTAGAATAAGGGTATACCTGGGTGGCTCAGTTGGTTAAGTGTTTCCCTTTAGCTCAGGTCAGGATCCTGGGGTCCTGGGATTGAGTCCCACATTGGTCTCCTTGCTCAGCAGGGAGCCTGCTTCTCCCTCTCCCTCTGCTTGTGGCTCCCCCTGGTTGTGTTCATGCTCTCTCTCTCTGACAAATAAATAAATAAAATATTTTTTTAAAAAAAAGAAGTTAGAATGAGGATCTGATCTTCAGATTCCTTCATAGGTCTAGTTGAACTGGGACTTGGAATCATCTTTAATTAAACTGAACTTAGCTCAGATTAGTTTTACCTCCAACATCTGCCAACTGCCAGCAAGATCTTTTCTCTTGCTGATACTTGGAGCCAGGAGGAGTTTGAGCCACACTTCAGATATTTTTCTTTCCCTTATGATTCAACTCTATAGACATCAATACACAAGCTCTACAATAATGGCTGGGAATGTACAAATCCCCTCTGATTTTCATTTCTTCCTGCAGTGTCCCTTTTCTGAGAAAATTACTGGTATGGGTATCAGTGGTTGTTGGGGGAGAAATTTATAAAAGTGAGCTATTTATTTTTGTGTTTGGGACTTTTTCGGATTCCAGTCTGTCCATGGCTTAGCGCTTTTTCCTCACCTCTACCAAATATCTCAATCTATGGTAGCAAAACTCCTCCATGTGCCCATATCCAGATCAGATAACTTGCCTACAGATATAAAAACTGCCATAACTCTCTGCTCATCTAGATGGGCTTTGTCCTTCTCTGGAGCTCAGTAATAAGGCTTCCTTGCTCCACCCCCTCTTTAGAAGCCTCATAGAAATGTATAATTTTTATTTTGCACTTTTCTGTTGTTGATAATACATGAGCAACATTGTTCTACAAGCTAACCACAATCAGTGCTCTGTATTCCTATGACTTGTTTTTGAGAATAAAATTATAAGCTTTTCCAATTTTTCCCTTGTTAATTATCTATTACTTTCAATTGCCCCTTCCAGTTTCCTTCTGGGTATATAATTGTTTCATATTCATTTATGGAAGTTCCTTGTGTATTAAATAAATTAATCTTTTATCATTTATATTAATTTTTAGTTAATAATTTTTATGCATGGATTCTCTCTTGTGCCATACTGGGGTAGGGAGGAATTCAATTCAATTTCCATGCAAACCTCTATAATTACAGAGAAAATAATCCACATATCCATATATGGCAGGCAGATTTTCATCAGTTTTTTACATTTTAACTACACATATATTTTTTAACATGTCAAATATAACTACTTTTCTTTTCACTTACTGTTTTCGTATCATACTTCACTTACTATTTTCATATCATATAAATATAACTACTTTTCTATTCACTTAATATCTTCGTATCATACTTTCTCACTTCCAAGATTGTAAAACTATTATCCTACATTTTCCCACTATTTTTGGCATTGTTTTATTTTGTTTTCCAATAAAGCTGAACACATATAAACAGGTTCTTCTAGGACCTATGCGTCTAGAGTTCCAAATTTGGACTATCAAATGAGCTCATGTAAAACTTGAATTTAGAAAAAATTAATTGGAGAGAGAGGCAGTAACATTAAAGTTATTCTATGTCATCCTCCTGTTCCCAAACCATGGCTAACTGATACAGTCTTTTAGTCAGTAGGTGCAAAATGGCTTCTTGTTTCCCTATTCCCCTGATTATTTCAAAGATAGATCAATTGGCATGTTAGTTTTATACTGTTTTTCTGGCAATCATGTATGCACGTCCAGCATAAAAAATAGTCTTCTATTCCTTAAAAGATTTTACAAGTACCTAATTTCCCACACTAAACCCAATTATATTTAAAATAACTAAAGTAGTTTATGTAATCTCCAATACAGTCTATGGTACCAAATAACTATCATTATCATAATGAGTGAAATCAATTGATGGCAAGGTTTAACATACAGGTAGGATTTGTAAATATCCACTAGTAATAATCATGAAGCTCTGAAAAAAATCAAATGAAATCATTTCATGACATTTTTCTATAAAACCC
>NW_023253741.1:2940-9953 GCF_002007445.2 Ailuropoda melanoleuca | reverse complement strand
AAAAGAAGGATGCCTAATCTCATCACTTTCATTCAGCATAGTACTGCAAATCCTAGCCAGAGCAATTAGGCATGACAAGAAAATGAAAGGATAAAAATCAGAAAAGAAGAAGTAAAATTGTCTGTTTGCTGATGGCATAATCTTATACGTAGAAAACCTAAAGAATCCACCAAAATCTGTTAAAATTAATAAATTCAGTAAAACTGTAGGTTACAATATCAATCATTTCTATACACTAACAATGAATTGTCTGAAATGTAAGCAATCTCATTTACTATTGCATCAAAAATAACGAAATACTTAGAAATAAACTTAATGAGGCAAAAGATCATTACACTGAGAACTATAAGACACTGATGAAAGAAATTAAGGAAGACACAAACAAATGGAAAGATATCCTGTGCTTATGGATTGGGAGAATTCATGTTGTTAAAATGTTCATATTACCCAAAGTGATCTATAGATCCAGTGTCATCCCTATCAAAATCCTGATGACCTTTTTTTCACATATATAGAAAAAGCAATCCTCAAATTCATACAGAGCCACAAAAGACCCCAACCACTATATCAATGTTGAGCAGGAAGAACAAGTGTGCAGTTTTCAGACTTCTTGATTCCAAAATATATTACAAGGGCATAATCATCAAAACAGTATGGCAGTGGCATAACCACAGATGTATAGGTCAATGGAACAGATTAGAGAGCTCCGAAATAAATCTACATGTTTATGGTCAAATTGCTCTTCAACAAATGTTCCAAGAACACACCACAGGGAAAGGGTTGTCTCTTTGATACATTTTGTTAGGAAAACTGGATATTATGCACAGAAGAATAAAATGGACCCTCATCTCACACCATATAAAATTTAACTCAAAATAGATACAGTTAAATGTAAGACCTGTAACTATAAAAACTATTAGAAAAAATAGAGGAAAAAATATTCTTGACATTGGTCTTAACAAGGATTTTTTTGGTCATGTCACCAAAAACACAGGCAACAGAAGCAAAAATAAACAAATGGAGAGCATCCAGAATATATGGAACTGAACTCAATAGTAAGAAAACAGATAACCCAGTTTAAATAATGGACAAAGGACATGGATAGACATTTCTAAAAAACAGACATAGAAATGACAAACAGATTTGTGAAAGTGTACTCGACATCACTAATCACCAGGGAAATAAAATTTAAGACTACAATGAGTTATCTCCTCACATTTCTAGTAATGGCTATTATCAAATAGGCAAAATTAACAACTGTTGGTGAGGAAGAAGAGGAAAGGGAACCCTTGTACACTGTTGGTGGGAATGTAAATTGGTGCAGCCATTATGGAAAACAGAATGAAAGTTCCTCAAAAATTAAAAATATGATACATCAACCTACTTCTGGGTATATGAAGTTAGTATTTCAAAGTGATATCTGCACTTCCATGTTTATTGGGATATTATTTACATTAGGCAAGATATTGAAACAACCTGTTTGTTGACAGATGAATAGATAAAGGAATTGCAGTATATAAACAATGGATTACTATTCAGCTTTAAAAAAGAAGGAAATCTTGTAATTTGCAACAACATAAATGAAGCTACAGGACTTTATGCTAAGTGAAATAAGACAGACACAGAAAGACAAGTACTGCATGATCTCATTTTTACATGGGAATCTAAAATACTCATATTCTTGGAAGCAGAAACTAGAACACTGGTTACCAGGAGCTGGGGGGGTAGGGTGGGAAGAGGATGGGTAGATGTTGGCCAAAGCGTATAGAGTTGCAGGTATTTGAGATGAGAAGTTCAGGAGATCTAATGTACAGCATGGCAACTATAGTTATTAAAACTGTATTGTATGGAGGGTCCTCAAAAAGTTAAAAATAGAACTATCCAACAACCCACCAACTGCACTGCTAAGTATTTAGCCCAAAGATACAAAAGTACTGATTTGAAGGGGCATATACCCCTGATGTTTATAGCAGCATTATCAACAATAGCCAAATTATAGAAAGAGCCCAAATGTCCATCAACTGATGAATGAATAAAGAAGAATTGGTGTGTGTGTGTATGTGTGTGCATGCACATGCACACGTACGATATTACTCAGCCATCAAAAAGAATAAATCTTGCCATTTCCAGTGATGTGGATGCAGCTAGAAGGTATTATGCTAAATAAAATAAGTCAGTCAGCAAAGACAAATACCATGTGATTTTGCTTGTGTGGAATTTAAAAAACAAGCAAATGAAACAGATGAACATAGGGGAATGGGAAAAAAAGAGAGAGAGAGAGGGAGGCAAACCGTAAGAGACTCTTAACTATAGAAAACAAGCAGAGGGTTCCTGGAGGGGAGGTGGGTGGGGGATGGCCTAAATGGGTGATGGGTATTAAGGAAGGCACTTGTTGTGATGAGCACTGGGTGTTATATTTAAGTGATGAATCACTAAATTTTACTCCTGAAACCAATATTACACTATATGTTAACTAACTAGAATTTAAATAAAAACTAAAAGATTTAAAATATAGTTACTTTAAAATAATTTTAATGATATAAAACAAAATATGCTTGCAACAAATAAAAAAGGTAATGAATCTTAGTAGAGAAATTGAATGAGAAAAAGAAGTGGTAATTTGGAACTGAAGATTAAAGTATCTTGTATAAGTGAATCAATGAACAGTCTTACCAGCCAAATGGAGATAATAGAGGACAAAGTGAACTTGAAGAGGTTGAATATGTTAATGAATTGGAATCCCAGTGAGAAAGGGGATAAAAAATGTGGCTGAAAAATATTTGAAGAAATAATAATTGAAATTTTTGAAATTGTTGGAAAACACACATGTAGAGATTCAAGATACAACTTAAAATCACAGTAAGATTTTATTACTACAATCTCACTAGAATGGCTAAAAGCAACAAGACCAAGAACATGAAGTGTGGGTAAAAATATGGACCAAATGGAATTCCTAGACAGCTGGTGGAATGCAAAATGATACTGTCCTTTTGGAAAACAGTATGGCAGTGTTTTAGAAGATTAAATATGCGCTTATCATGTGACCCAACAATCTCGTTCTTCAGAATTCACTGAAGTGAAATAAAAACATGTCTCCAAAAATGATTTGTAAGCAAGAAAAATTTCATCACAGTCTTGTTTTTAGTAATTAAAATGTGATGGAACTCAAATACCCATCAACTGGTGAGTTAAAAAAGTGTAATATCCATACTATGCTATCGTGCTTAACAGCTTAAGAGTTAATGAACTCAACATGGATAATTACAAAAACATTATGTTAAATGAAACTCAAAAATATATATTGTATGATTTGATGCGTATCAATTCTAGAAAAGGAAAATTAATGATAGAAAACAGATCTATAGGAAAGGAAAAAAAGAAAAAAGAAAAAAAACAGGTCAATCAATGATTGCCAGAGTGGGAAATTGGGAGCAGAGCTCAACTCAAAAAGCACATCTGGGTACTTTTTAAGTTGATGGAAATGTTTTCTTTTTTTATTGTAATGGTGGTTACATTACTACACAAATTCCAAAATTAATCAAGCCATGTATTTAAAATAGGTGATATGTATTTTATGCAAATTATACATCAATAAAGCTGAGGGAAATAAAGCTAACTCCTTCACCAGAATGTAAGCACAGAGCAGACAAGAAGTATATCTGATTTAAATATGAATCCCCCAGTGTGCCTGGCACATAAGAGATAATCTTTGTTAGCTGAAGAATTAAAAAATGGCATGAGGTGTATATAAAACTGTCTATATAAAACATCTGTACTTAATTCACTAACCGTGCAATAATTTTGTGGATTTTCGAATTCTAAATATATTTGAGATCAAATTTTCTTACAGTCTGTCATTTTGACTTTTTGCTTTGTGATTATACTAAGATCCATGGTTTACTGATTCATAAATAAAAGTGTGAAAAACAATGTTCACTGCAATTGTGGTAGAAGCAGGGTGGGTATTGAGAAGGGCACGTATCGCATGGAGCACTGGGTGTTACATGCAAACAATGAAGCATGGAACCCTGCATCAAAAACTAATGATGTGCTCTGTGGTGACTAACATAATAATAATAAAAAAAGAAACAGACTGTTGTGCTATAACAGAACAATAATAATCAAAAACATTTTGCTTTCCTTGCTTATCTTCCAACCCCTGCCTTGCTGTTTTAGGGCATATTCTTTCACCAACCATAGTAAATTAAAAACAGTGATCAAAGGAAACAACATATCTTAGTGTAACAGAAATTCTGGCTTGTAGAGACAACATTTTAACTTTAAATGCCTGGAAAGGGAGATGAACGAGAGAAGGAACATGCTTGCATATATTGGTGGAGGAGAAATACTCACTACAAAGAAAAAGGCCACTACAGAGGGCCTTGGAGCTAGGGAGTAAGGACTAGGAACTGTGAGGATAAACTAACATTTGGCATGCTTACCCCTCTTGCTTTTACATATGAGCCACCTGCCCTAAGACATTTGTAAGCATATTCCCTCCCCTGTCCCAGACCAATGGAAGACAGGGGTTTTGCACACCCTGTGTAAGGTAGTGGCCTAAAGGGAAAAGCTTATCCACTGACCAGCGAGGAACTCAGCAGAACAAGGGGAGGAATTTCTCATGAACATAGGCAGTGCATGCCCGCTGCAACTGTTACTCTTCTTAGAGGAAAGAAGGGCCTCTCCAGTCTAATCAGATCCACTTAATGTAGTTCCCCAGAAAGAATGAGAATCATGCCTGAAGAGGCAAGATGAAATAGTTGATTTGACATCCAGATGCCTCATTACAATGAATCAACACTACTCATCTTGTGACTTTATCAGGAGGAAAAAAAAATCGCTTTCCTATTATATCCATATGCTACTCAGAAGTTTCTTGGCTGTCTAACATTATTTTTGAACATTTCAGTCTCTCCAGCAGTAATTTGGCAGGGTTAGCAACCTCTGCTAACTAAGTTATTCTGAAAAAGAGCAATTCATCTTTGCTGGGTTGTGCATCGTTTTGGTTTGTTTGCCACTGTTGTTTCTCTGTTTTGCACATCTCTGCCTCGGTGAATTCAGCTGTGTGTTCGTGCATCCTGATAGTATTTCTCTCGCCTTCATTTAAAATGAAAAACACCAGCTGTTCAGATGTCATGCTTTACATCTGTCTCCTCATCCTGCTTTGCTTTCTAAATTCACAATTCTATCAAGATCATTACCATGCTTTCCAATGTCTCTGGGTCACAATTTTAGCATTCATTTGACTCCTATCGCTGCTTCATCTCCAATCATATCGTGTATCAGTTTTTCTATGTTAAAGACCCCAAGATTCATGTTTTCTATCTATTTGATCTGTCACACGATTCTCCAATCTCTTTCTTTTGAATTTATCAGACAGATAACTTCTGTGTTGTTTCTGGATTAATATTCTTCAAAGATTGCTGTCAGACTTATTCCTTCGGTCAGAATCTTTTGCTAGTTCTGAGTGAACTAGCATGGCCTATCCAAATGGCTTAATTTGGCATCTGAGTCTTTCCATAAAGTGGACTTCTCTCACGGTCCCTGTCCTCCAGCTCTCACTTCTCACGCACGCTTGTATATACATCTATAGTCCTTTCTTGACCATGACGTCTTAGGAGAAATGTGTCCTCTCACTGTATTTAAACCACACATTTTTGTCTTTACAGTGATATGCAGTCAGTTCTCCTTATTGGCAGGAATTTTGTTCTGTAAAGTTGCTGGGAACACTGAATTACCAAATATTGAACCTTTACTCCTAGGGGAAATAATACATCTATCTAAATGTCTATCTGTGTCTATATATGCACACACACACATAGTTCACATAGATTATAATCCTAAATCTTAAAAATAACTCATCCTGGTAGATCCTATTTCTTTTACAAGAGAGAAAATGAGATTTCCATGTGTTAAGTGGCTCACCTGAGGCCACCTCATAAACACATGCCAGAGTTGGGACTACAAACCCCATCCAGCTAGCCATGGAGAAGAGAACTTCTTGCACTGCACTGCCCCCTATCTTTTCCACTTTCTGGTCATTTTTTTATAAGAACTGAAGCAAAAAGGCAGAGCATTGCTTTGACCTTAGCTGGGAATTTGAGATTACAGTGACTCAAATTTTTTGTTGCTCTGTTCATGTATCTGCAAATGTCTGTGAAAACACCATGAGTATTAATTTTGGTATTACAGATAAATTGTATCTAGTAGGAATCCGCTAATAATGAGGATTGAATGTATGTAACTTTTCTGCGAGCTCCTAATTTAAAATCTGCATCAATAGAAAAAAATATGCATTTTCTTGTGTTTTTATTTCATTGCACAGTATGACAACTAATTCAACTAATTTAAGAACTTTGTAAGTGTGTGTGTGTGTGTATTTGTGTTTCATAAAGCTCCAGCACAGTGATGAGGACCCCCATAGACATATTTATTTCTTTTCCATAGACATACTTATTAGACAGTTACTACATAGGTACTTGTAGATGGCAGCTGTAAGCTTTTCAGAATGGTTATTGGCCTGACCTCAGATAAAATGTAAGTGTCTTGTAGTCTTAGAATTTATTATTTAGGATAGTTTTTGTAGATGTTTTCATTTAAGACCTTTCCAGAAGACTTCTATGACATCTGTGTTGGTAACAGTAGTGACTTATAATATTTGAATATCTATTGTGTGGTAGGCGTTATCCTCAGTTCTTCATATACATTAGCTTTTTTAACACTCACATCAATGTGACCTAAGCCCTTTCATTTTGTACATGTCAAACAACTTAGAAATGGTAGAGCAGGCTTTATCTTCAGGTTCTTCTAACTGTAGAAAACTTTCAGAGCTCATGTCTTTGTAAATGGATAGCTCCACAACCTTAGCCTATAATCTATATGGGATTTAAGAATATGTTTTTAAAACAAATGTTTTTAACAAATGTTTTAACAAACAAATGTTTGTCTTTTGACATGAAGAAGTTATGCTGAATACTTTTAAAATTAATTTTTTTTTTTTTTTTTTTTTTTTT
>NW_023253741.1:0-2913 GCF_002007445.2 Ailuropoda melanoleuca | reverse complement strand
AGATAGAGACAGCCAGCGAGAGAGGGAACACAGCAGGGGGAGTGGGAGAGGAAGAAGCAGGCTCATAGCTGAGGAGCCTGACGTGGGGCTCGATCCCACAACGCCGGGATCACGCCCTGAGCCGAAGGCAGACGCTTAACCGCTGTGCCACCCAGGCGCCCCTAAAATTAATTTTTAATGTACTGACTGGACAAAAAAAATCAAGAGTGTCATAAAGGGGCCCACAGTTTTAACTTGCAGGTGAAGGGTGCTAGAAAAAGTGTTGTTCTGCACAATAAGAAGAAAGATGTACAAACTTTCTCTGGAGTCATTAGCTAAAAACTACCTTTAAATCTGGAGGGATACATGAACTTTTGGGGAGAAAAGGGAGCTAAGAATTTGACTACCTAGGACAGATTCTACTGGATGTTGTATAAGGAAGAATTAGCTAGATTTTTTTTTTTAATTGTCAAAGAATGAGTGTGGGCTAGCTGGGTATAAGGGAGTTCATATCACCTTGGAAGGTTTCTTTAAGAACCTCAAGAGACTGACAGGAAGTATTGGTGAGAATTCTAAAAAAAGTTTCCCCTGTGGTGCTGCAGAGAAAAGTAACAGACACTGGCTAAATGAGCCTGTATCCATAGTCCTTCTCTTTCATATGGAACAGTAACCTTTGTTTACAGGAAGAAAGCCAAGGGAAAAAATAGCCTGGGGGGACTAATAGATGACCAACTGCAGAGAAAAGCAGCAGCCACCATTGAAAATCTTTCTTTATCTATCTCTCCTATTTCCCCTGTAGAACAAAAGCCTTACTTGTGGAGAGAATGGCACAAAACTGTAGGTATTTCCGTGTANTATTTCGTATTTTCGGATAACTGTGGAAAACCACTGCAGCTGGAGAGAGGGGAATAACAAACATTTGTAAGAAAAAGGAGGAAAGAAGAAAGGAAAAGAGAAAAGAAAGAAAAAAGGAAAAGAGAAAAGAAAAAAGAAAAAAATGGGAAGAATGTATTTTAAGAAATAATGGCTGACAGTTTTTTTTAGTTGACATACACCAATTTATTGAACCAAGAGGATTAGAGAACATCAAACAGTATAAATACAAAAAAACAAAACCCCTAAAAAACAAAAACAAAAAGTGAAAAACTAAACAAATGTGTATCATTTCAACTGATAAAAATACAAGACAAGCAAGAAATCTTGAAGTTAAGCAGAGAAAAGCACATATTATTTAAAAAAGAAATAAGGAGAACAGCTACAGCAAACCTCTTATCAGAAACCATGTAAGCAAAAAGACACAAGTGATACCTTTAAAACACTGAAAAAGAAAGAAAAGAAACAGCTGAATATTCTATACTCAATAGAAATATTCCTCAAAAATAGGGCTTTTGAAGATCTACTCTATAAGAAATTTTTTTTAAAGATTTTATGTATTTATTTGACAGAGAGACAGCCAGCGAGAGAGGGAACACAAGCAGGGGGAGTGGGAGAGGAAGAATCAGGCTTCCAGCAGAGCGGGGAGCCTGATGTGGGGCTCCATCCCAGGACTCTTGGGATCACGCCACGAGCCGAAGGCAGACGGTTAACAACTGAGCCACCTGGGCACCCCTGCTCTATAAGAAATATTAAAAGAATTTCTACAGATAGAAAGAATACAAGGCAGTCAGAAAGATAGGTCTGTAGAAAGGAATGAAGAGTATCGAGTATATAATAAATTAAGGTTAAACATCTTGTTCCCCCTTATTTTTTTATTCTTCTAAAAAGTAAGTGTTTAAAGCAATATGAGGAACAATGCAGAGTGTGTTTATAGCATATATAAAATACATGAATACAGTGGCACAATAAGTGGAAGATAGGAATTGAAAATATAGTTATAAGGTTTTTATACTACACAGGATATATTGTAATATTTATGATAGAACACTCAGATTATTTTAAATATATGTATTATAAACTGAGGAAACCAAGAAAAATTAAAGAAAAGATACACATAGTAAATCAATAGATGAGATAAACTGAATCATAAAAAATAAACTGACAGAAGACTAAAAAACAGTAAGAATGAAAGAAACAAAGGAAAACTGGAGCAAGTGGAAAACATCTAACCAGGTGGTAGATTTAGTTCAACCATATCTATAATTAAGTTAAATTTAATAGTTCAAACATGCCAATGTTATATTGAATAAATTAGCAAGAACCAACTATGTTTTTATAAGATACCCTCTCTAAATAGGAGGACACATACGTGAAAATTAAAAGGCTTGGAAAGATAGTTCATAAAAACATTTACGCAAAAGAAATACAATATGGTTGTGTGTCTTTACTACTAATAATAATCATAGCTAAATTAATGAATTCTCCAAACCTGTCACAGTTCAAGACTTCATTGAAAGCTTTTAGTACACAGGTGTTCTAACATTCAGGTATCTATAATCAATGAGAAAAGAAACTTTTTGATTTTGAGGCCCAGAAATCAAGGTAGGATTACTACATGCCTTTTCATAAGATAGCAGAAATTTAGTTAAACAGCAAAAGTAATTAAAGCGTAGTAGTAAAATTGGAAGACTTTTAGTGAGTCCTGTATAGTTTTGACATTTAAAATTTTCACATAACATTTTTTGATGTTAATATACCTAATCAACATTCATATTGTAAATTTTATTATTGGAATAATTTTTGAAATCATTCAAATGTTTTAATTATGACTAAAATCTGAGACTCTCCATGCCCTGAGAAATAATAATCTCTTGATTAATATTGTAACTATTTTTTTAACATTGTCTCCTTTAGNCAAATGTTTTAATTATGACTAAAATCTGAGACTCTCCATGCCCTGAGAAATAATAATCTCTTGATTAATATTCTAACTATTTTTTTTTAACATTGTCTCCTTTATNGTCTCCTTTAGAGACAGTATTAATGATTTGGATCACA
>NW_023253740.1:0-2419 GCF_002007445.2 Ailuropoda melanoleuca | reverse complement strand
TGAATTGTTTAAGCTATTCTTTAATGTCCTGGTTGACCCAATCATTCTTTAGCAGGATGCTCTTGAACTTCCGTGTGTTTGAGTTGCTTCCACATTTCTTCTATGTTTGAGTTCCAGTTTCAAAGCACNAAGCATTGTGGTCTGAAAATACGCAGGGAATAATCTCAGTCTTTTGGTATCGGTTGAGACCTGATTTGTGACTCAGCATGTGGTCTATTCTGGAGAAGTTTCCATGTGCACTCGAGAAGAATGAGTATTCTGTTGTTATCGGATGGAATGTTCTGTATATATATACACGAAGTCCATCTAGTCTAATGTGTCCCTCAAAGCTCTTGTTTCTTTGTTGATCTTCTGCTTTGGTGATCTGTCCATTGCTGTGAGTGGAGTGTTGATGTCTCAAACTATTAATACATTATTATCAATATTTTTTTTATTTGGGTTATTAATTGGTTTATATAATTGGCTGCTCCCATGTTGGGGGCATAGATAGTTGCAATTGTTAGATCTTCTTGTTGGATAGACCCTCTAAGTGTGATATAGGGTCCCTCTATGGTCTCTTACTATGGTCTCTTAGTATGGTCTTTCTTTTAAAATCTAATTTGTCTGATGTGAGGATTACTGCCCCAGCTTTATATGGTCTTTCTTTTAAAAATCTAATTTGTCTGATATGGGGATTCCTGCCCCAGGTTGCTTTTGAGGTCCACATGTATGGTAAATGGTTCTCCATCCCACCTTCCATCCGGAGGTGTCTTTAGGTTCCAAATGAGTCTCTTATAGACAGCATATGGATGGGTCCTGCTTTTTTGTCCAATTTGAAACCTTGTGTCTGTTCATGGGAGCATTCAGCCCATTTGCATTGAGAGTAACTATTGAAAGATATGAATTTGCTGCCATTGTTTTGCCTGTAACATCCCTGTTTCTGTAGATTGTCCCTGTTAATTTCTGGTCTATATTACTCTTGGGGTCTCTCTTCCCTTAATGAATCCCCCTTAATATTTCTTGCAGGTCTGACTTGGACATCATATAGTTCTTTCAGCTTCTCTCTGTCCTGGAAGCTCTTCATCTCTCCATCCATTCTGAATGACAGCCTTGCTGGATAAAGTATTCTTGGCTGCAGGTTCTTCTCATGTAGTAGCCTGAAATGTCTTGTCAGCTCTTTCTGGCTTGCCAGTTCTCTGTGGCAGGGTCTGGTGTTATTCTGATGCTCCTCCCTCCCTATGTAAGGAACTTCCCTTCCCTAAGTATTCTCAGGATAGATTCTTTGTAAGACTTGAAAGCATTACTATTATCTGTTGGGGTGTTAATCTATTTTTATTGATTTAGGGAGGGATCCTCTTTACCTCTTGGACATGAATGCTTGTTTTCTTCCCCCGATTAGGGAAGTTCTCAGCTATGATTTGTTCAAATATAGCTTCTAGTTCTCTCTCTCTCTCCATCCCCTCGTGGATCCCCATAATTCTAACATTGAACTATTTCATGGCATCATTAATCTCTCCAATCCTTTTTTCATGTGCTACTAGTGCCTATCTCTGTTTTCCTCAACTTTCTTCCTTTCCATCAGCTTATCTTCTAGATCAGTTATTTTCTCTTCTGCCTCATTTACCCTGGCTGTTAGAATGTTCAGTTTAGACTGCATCTCATTCATAACATTTTTAAGTTTGGCCTGATTTATATCTCATTTCTGCTCTTAGAGATTCTACATTGTCACTAATGCTTTTCTTGTCTTAGCTATTGACTTTATGATTGTTACCTTGAATTCTATCTCTGACACCTTGCTTATATTCGTGTCCCATTAGTTCTCTTGCAGATGACATTGTCTCTGGCTCTTTTCTCTGTTGAGATTTTCTCCTCCTAGGCATTCTGTTGAGGGATGGTTGAGCGAATGAGCAGAGTCCAAAATATCAACCAGGACCCAAGCAAGATGCACTGTAGCAAAATCTACAGTGGTCGGAAGCCACCACAAAAAAATAAAACCAAAATGAAACACAAGAATAAAATTTAAAAATTTAACAAAGGGGGGACTGGAAGGGGTGACTATCGTCTCTAAGTGTGGACAAAACAGGTGTTCAAGTTGTCCCTGGGTGAATTTTTGTTTGTGTGTTAGAAGACACTATATCCCAAAATTTCAAAAAAGTACAACTTATCTATATATCTATATCTATCTATATATCTATATCTATATATAAAGATAAAGTTGAATAGAGTGATAAGAGTATTAAAATGAACCATATACCCATAAAAAATATAGGTGCAAAAAAACACAAGTTAAAAGCAACTATGAAATATAAGTTGATATGATAAACATCTAGTTGAAATGAGAAAAGGTAAAAAGAAATAACAGAGAAAAGGCACAAGAAAAAGAAAATAAAAATGAGTATTTTATCTGAAAAATAAACAAGTGGTGAGGCAACACCTGGAA
>NW_023253739.1:525-1530 GCF_002007445.2 Ailuropoda melanoleuca | reverse complement strand
ACACCCAATGTGGAATCGGGGTCCCAGTGAAAAGACTGCTGTTTGCTGGAGGTGTTTTCCTGGACGCTCTGTTTTATTACCAATATGTAGGGCGCTGAGTCCTCGAAAATCCTGAAGGTTTTCGTTCATGTTCCCTTACTCACGAGAGATGATGATCGTTGATATTTCCCTGCACTTGTGGGGTCTCAGAGACCACTATGGGGCACTCTCGTCAGGCTTCCGCGACCACTTTCCCTCATGTTTCCCTATTCACGAAGGGTGATGATAGTGCTAAGACGGTCCCTGTACGGTGTTGTTTCTGACGGACGTGTTTTGGGCCTTTTCTTTCCATTGCCGCCAGCAGTTTTGACAGGATTTCCCCAGGGAGCAAACATTTCGTGGGAAGCGGGTTTTGGCCGAATTGTCTTTCTCAGTGCTGTGTTCGTCGTGTTTCACTCAGGGTACCAAAGCACCTTGATTCCTGTTCCACCTTCCATAAGGCCGTCGTGACTTCAAGGGGTTTCCCCTCACATTTTGCTTCTCCTTTCTAAGTGCTGGATGCTTCCCAGGCCCATGCACTCAATGTGGAATCAGGTCCCCAGTGAAAAGGCTGATGTTAGCTGGAGGTGTTTTCCTGGACGCTCTGCTTTATTACCAATGAGAAGGGCGCTGAGTCCTCGAAAATCCTGAACCTTTTCATTCATGCTCCCTTACTCACGAGAGATGATGATCGTTGATATTTCCCTGGACTGTGTGGTGTCTCAGAGACCACTATGGGGCACTCTCGTCAGGCTTCCGCGACCACTTTCCCTCATGTTTCCCTATTCACGAAGGGTGATGATAGTGCTAAGACGGTCCCTGTACGGTGTTGTTTCTGAGGGACGTGTTTTGGGCCTTTCCGTTCCATTGCCGCCAGTAGTTTGGACAGGATTTCCCCCGGGAGGAAACATTTCGTTGGAAGCGGTTTTTGGCCGAATTGTGTTTCTCAGTGCTGTGTTCGTCGTGTTTCACTCACGGTACCAAAGC
>NW_023253739.1:0-181 GCF_002007445.2 Ailuropoda melanoleuca | reverse complement strand
TTTCACTCAGGGTACCAAAGCACCTTGATTCCTGTTCCACCTTCCATAAGGCCGTCGTGACTTCAAGGGGTTTCCGCTCACACTTTGTTTCTTGGCTCTAAGGGCTGGAACCTCCCCAGGCCCCTACACACAATGTGGAATCGGGGTCCCCAGTGAAAAGGCAGCTGTTTGCTGGAGGTGT
>NW_023253738.1:39283-55136 GCF_002007445.2 Ailuropoda melanoleuca | reverse complement strand
ACACACACACACACACACACACACACACAATTTAGTCATTTAGAATTCAGCCTTAGGAATATCCTTACTGAAAGAACATGTAAAAATTATATCACATATAAGTGACATTATAGAAAGATTTCAGTGAACATTTGCAGAGCTCTTATAAATTTCCAGAGAAGATTTTTAACATATTCATGGATAAATTATCTCATTGAACCCATCAGAAACAGAAAGTAAGTAAGAATCCAATGGAAGAAGACTGCTTTATTACCAAGTTTACTATTATATTGTCATAAAGCCCAGGAAAGGCATTTAACTTTTCTTCGTGGTTTCTTTATTGTTAAAATAAGAGTCTGTTCCTCTTACAAATATTTGTAATACTATGACTTAAAATTTTATCTTTGTCCCTAAAGACTATATGACATCATCTTTATGAGAAAGAGCTCAAAGATTAAGTTCTTTAGCCTCTCCCCTGTTTAAATTCTCCCTTCATATCTGCCAACATATGTAAACTGTTTTATTGATCTCAGCTCCACGGAACAGGGTTAGGAGATTGGAAGTGGGAAGAGCAGAGATTTAAAATCTTTCAGTATTTGTAAAACACTTAAGCTTACCAGATCTGCAGTAGAATCAGGGCTTTAGATTATTCAGTATTAAGTAAGCTGTGATAGAGAGCATATAGGAGGTAATTTTAAATATAAATTAATGACCTAGTTGAATCATTAGTTGTTTAGCAGCTCTAGATAAAATGTATGTTGTGGGAACTTGGGGATTGACCAAGAAAACATCTACAATGGGATTCATTAAATAGCAAAGATATTTGGTTCACAACAGGAATATATGTCAAGAGTCTTATGGGAATTTACAATGATTATTTTCACCTGGACCAGAGAGATTCAGGAATTGGAAATTGGAAAAGCCATCATTTAAGAGGTAGCCAGAAATATCAAATCAATGAGTTTTAATAAGCACTTCTGATTATCTAACTCTGTTCTAGAGGCAGCAGAGAATAAAATCCGAAAACATTCACCTCTGCTTCAGATAATGTATTACTTGTTTGGAAATACTGAATACCCATAAGTTAAAAAAATTAATGAAAAAATACAGACGAATCTAATGCTCACACAATTCTCGAAGATCATGAGCTAATGGAATTTTAGATAAAGGAAAATTTATAATGTGTTGAATTAATCAAGAAAGTGTTCTTGCAGAAGAAATATCATGAGCTTGACCTGGAATGAAAACTAAAATCTTGATTGGTAAGAGAAAAAAAATGCAGATGTGGAATAAAACAGTGCAAGTTATTTGCAGGAGCAAGATATTCCATTAGCAGGTTGAAAGAAAAAAAATGCATTTGTCTTAAAAAAGAAAAGCTTCACCTGAATATCCTCATGTAAAAAAATATGTCCACAATGTAATCTCAAGTGAAAAGCAAATTGAAGTGTAATGTATATATTATGATCTTGATTTTGTAAAATCAAATAACAAAGCAAACTAGGCTATTAAAAATTGGTTACCTCACAAAGAGAAGGGAGNAGAGAAGGGAGGGCAGGGAGATGATGAATTTTCTTATTTATATGTATTTGAATATTTTTCACTTTTTTCTATTTTCTACTCTTTTTGTATCAAAAACTTGTACATACATATTCATAGCAGTACTATTCACAATAGCCAAAAGGTATAAACATCTATCAACTGATAAATGAATGAACAAATGTAGTAGAGCCATGATTGCAATGGATTACTATTTAGCCATAAAATGAAATGAAGTATGAAGAATGATACGTACTATAGCATGGATGAATCTTACAAACATTCTCAGTGAAAAAGGTCTATATGTGTGGTTGTGTGGGTGTGAAAGAATAGAATAAAATCACAGCAAAAGAACTTTAAGTGGAGAAAAGCAATATACCTGATAAAGATTTCAAAGTAATGGTCATAAATATTCTCACTGGACTTGAGAAAAGAGTTTAGAATCTCAAAGAAATCTTCAACAAAGTGAAAGGAAATATAAAAAAGAATAATCAGAGATGAAGAAATCAATAACTGAAACTAAAAATACACTAGAGTGGGGCACTTGGTGGCACAGTCGGTTAAAGAGGCTGGCTCTTGATTTTGGCTCAGATCATGATCTCAGGGTCCTGGGACTGAGCCCCACACTGGGCTCTACACTCAGCAGGGAGTCTGTTTGAGAATTCTCTCACCCTTTGCCCCTCCCCCCACTCATGCATGTGCTCTGTCTTTCAAATGTATAAATCTTTTAAAAAGTACACTAGAGGGAATAAATAGTAGGTGAGAGGTAACAGAAGAATGAATCAGTGAGCTGGTAGAGTAATGGAAAGCAACCAAGGAGAACAAAAGAAGAAGAAGAAGAAGAAAGAAGAAGAAGAAAAGAAGAAGAAGAAGAAGAAGAAGAAGAAGAAGAAGAAGAAGAAGAAGAAGAAATAATAATAAGAAGAATAAGAATAAGAGTAGGTCAAGGGAACTCAGCAACATTATCAAGCAAAATACCATTCACATTATAGGGATTCCAGGAGAGAGAGGAAAAGGGACAGAAAATTTATTTGAAGAAATAATAGCTGAAAATTTCCCTAATCTGGGGATGGAAGCAGTCATCCAGATACAGGAGGCACAGAGAGCCACAAACAAAATCAACCCAAGAAGGTCCACACCAAGGAATGTAATAAAATGGCAAATAGACTAAGTCCTCCAGTCAAAAGATGAAACAAACAAACAAACAAAAGACCTGTCTATATACTGCCAAGGGAGACTCATTTCAGATGAAAAAACATATGCAGATTGAAAGTGAGGGGATGAAGAAACATTTGTCATTCAAATGGCTATGAAAAGAAAGCTGGAGTAGCAATACTTATATCAGACAAAATAGACTTTAAAACAAACACTGTAACAAGAGACAAAGAAGGACACTATCAGCATTAAGAGGACAATACAATAAGAATATATAATGATTATAAACATTTATGCACCCAGAATGACAGCACCCAAGTACATAAAACAGTTAATAACAAGATAAACTAATTGATAGCAATACATTAATAGTAGGGAACTTTAACACTCCACTTACATCAGTGGACAGATTATCCAAACAAAATCAACAAAGAAACAGTAGCTTTGAATGACACATTGGACCAGATGGATTTAACAGGTATGTTCAGAACATTCCATCCTAAAACAGCAGAATAAACATTCTTTTCAGGGGTACACAGAACATATTCCAGAATAGATCACATAGCCACAAAATGAAGTTTCAATGAATTCAGAAAGACTGAAATCATACCATGCATTTTTTTTTACCATGCATCTTTTCTGACCACAGTGCTACGAAACTAGAAATCAACCACAAGAAAATATCTGGAAAGACCACAAACACATGGGGGTTAAATAATGTGCTACTAAACAATGAATGGGTCAACCAAGAAATCATAGAACTCAAAAAGCACATGGAAACAAATGAAAATACAATGGTCCAAAACCTTTGGGATAGAGGAAAGCAGTTCTAAGAGGAAAGTTTGTAGCAATACAGGCTTACCTTGAGAAGCAAGAAAAATTTCCAAAAAATAGCCTAACCTGACACCAAAAGGAGCTGGAAAAAGAACAACAAATAAAACATAAAACCAGCAGAAGGAAGGAAATAATAAAGATTAGAGCAGAAATAAATGATATAGAAACTAAAAAAAAAAACAAACCAGTGACACCAGGAGCTGGTTCTTTGAAAAAATTAATAAAGTTGATAAACCTCAGGGGGCCTGGGTGGCTCACTTGGTTAAGCATCTGCCTTTGGCTCAGGTCCTGACCTCAGGGTCCTGGGATCAAGCCCTGCGTTGGGCTCCCTGCTCAGCAGGGAATCTGCTTCTCCCTCTCCCTCACCCCTCTCTCCATTCGTGCTTTCACTCTCTCTCAAATAAATAAATAAATAAATAAATAAATAAATAAATAAAATCTTTTAAAAAATATTTTAAAAAACCTTTAGCCAGAATCATCAAGAAAAAAAGAGACCTAAGAGCCAAAATAAACACAATCACAAATGACAGAGGAAAACTAATAACCAACACAACAGAAATATATACCACTGTAATAGAATATTATGAAAAACCATATGCCAACAAATTAGATGACATAGAAGAAACAGATTAATTCCTTAGAAACATATAACCTCCCAAAACTGAAACAGGAAGAAATCAAAAATTTGAACAGACTGATTATCAGCAAGGAGATTGAATCAGTAATCAAAAAACTAGAGTCCAGGACCAGAGGGCTTCACAGGCAAATTCTACCAAACATTCAAAGAAGAGTTACTACATATTTCTTCTCAAACTTTTCCAAAAAAATCAAAGAGGAAGGACAATTTCCAATTCATTCTATGAGGCTACTATTGCCCTGATACCAAAATCAGATATCTATGAGGCTACTATTGCCCTGATACCAAAATCAGATAACGATGCCACACACACACACACACACACACAAAAGAGGACTACAGGCCAATATCTCTGATGAACATAGGTGCAAAAATCCTCCACAAAATATTAGCAAACCAAATCCAATAATACATTTTAAAAAATAAATAATTCACCACCATCAAGTGGGATTTATTTCCAGGAATGCAAGGGTGGTTCACTATTTGCAAATCAGCCAATGTGATACATCAATTACATCAATAAGAGAAGGGATAAAAACCATGTGCAACATTCATTCATAATAAAAGCCCCCAAAAAAGTGGGTTTAGAGGAACATACCTCAACAGAATAAAGACCATATATGGAAAACCCCACAGGTAACAAACTGAACTAAGGCCAGGAATAAGACAAGGATGCCTACTCCCACCACTTTTATTCAACATAGTAATGGAAATCCTAGCCAGTGAAGTCAGAAAACAAAAAGAAATAAAAGGCACCCAAATTGATATGGAAGATATAAAACTTTCACTGTTTGCAGATGTCATGATACTATTTATAGAAAATCTTAAAGACTCCACCAAAAAAACTACTAGGACTGATAAATGAATTCAGTAAAGTTGTATGATACAAAACCTGAAAAGACATTCCATGCTCATTTTATACACTAATAATGAAGCAATAGAAAGAGAAATTAAGAAAATAATCCCATTTATAATTGCACCAAAAATAATAAAATACCTAGGAATAAACCTAACCAAAGAGGTGAAAGACCTGTACTCTGAAAACTATAAAACACCAGTGAAGGAAATTCACAATGACACAAAGAAATGAAAAGACATTCCATGCTCATGGATTAGAAGAACAGATTTTATTACAACATCTATATTACACAGGAGGAGGAGTTAAGCCGGTGGAGGAGTAGGAGGACCCTGAGTTTGTCCCTCAAATACAGCTTAGATAGCTATCAAATTATTCTGAACACCCAAGAAGTCAGTTGGAGGTCTGAGAGAACAAAAACTGCAAGTCTGTAAGTAGAAAAGCAGAAGCAGAGGAGCACAAAATCTGAACTGTTTAGTTGGTTACCAGGGAAGACGTGCCTGGATGAAAGGTGCTTAGGTGGTAAAGTGGGGCAAAATCCCAGGAGTGACAGGGTGGTCTGAAGATCCCCTGGGTCATAGAAGAACAGGTGACACCAAGGTGCTGTGCTGTTCCCAGGCATAGGAGCTGGGAAGTGGGGCAAAATCCCAGGAGTGACAGGGTGGTCTGAAGATCCCCTGGGTCATAGAAGAACAGGTGACACCAAGGTGCTGTGCTGTTCCCAGGCATAGGAGCTGGGAAGCTGGCTGAGGGCAGCGGGTCTTGGTGCCAGCTTTTTGGTATAAACTGTGAACCACAGCACAGTTGTGTAGCTGCTTTCCTTGGACCGTCTGGCAAGCCTGGAAAGACCCTCCTCCAGAGAAACATTGCAGGTCCATGCTGCAGACATCCCTAAAAATTGGAATTTTGAAACTCAGTCATGCATCTAAGATAAAAAGGCTCAGACATGGCCAGGGTGAACATGGGGTTCATAGGGAAACCAGGAAAAACAAATAGGGTGATTGATTGCTTTTCTATGAGGGCTCACTGAAGAGTAGGGGCATGAACTTTCACCTCCCACGTTGGAGAGCAGGGCTCAGCCATTTTCATCTGGTGCATCAGTGCTGAAAGTCTTCAAGGAGAAAAACAGCACCACCTAGTGGAAGTGGGAGCTGCTTACACCAGGCCCCGCCCCACTGTGCCCTGGAGGATCATTTCCATTGAAACAAGTCAGCCTGAGAATCAGCCCCAGGCCCCTCTCCCAGAGGACAAGCATAAACAATTCCCTCATGCCAAATTTATTGATCATAGAGTGCTACAAAGCTTCAGCTCTAGGGGAAATAGGATTGAGCTTCCTTTTTACTTTTATTCTTTCTTTTCTTTTAAGATTTTATTTGAGAGAGTAAGATTGAGAGTGGGGGGAGAGGGACAAGCAGACTCTGCACTGAGTGCAGACCCTGATGCGGGCTAGATCCAGGACTCTGAGATCATGACCTGAGCCAAAATCAAGAGTCAGAGGCTTAACTGACTGAGCCACACAGGCACCCCTTTCTTTTATTTTTATTATTTTTTCATTTATTTTCTTATATTTCCCAATACCTTTTTAATTTCTTATTACTCTTTTAGATTTTCTTTTTATAGATATATTTTTGGGTTTTTTTCTACTTTTATTTAATTATTTTTTTTTAATTTTGGGATCTTAATTCTTTTAACAAGCAAACCAAAGCACACCAGGATCCTAAGATTTTTGTTTGTTTGTTTCTTGTTTTGTGTTTTTGTTTTCTTCTTCTTTTTTTCTTTGTTTTTTGTTTTTTCTTGGTTTTTTTCTTTGTTTTGTTTTTGTTGTTCTTTTTTCTCTTTCTTCTTTACTGGCCAAAATTACAAGATAGAAGAATTCACCCCAAAAGAACAAACAAAGGTAGAACTCACAGCCAGGGAGTTAATCAACACAGATTAAGTGAGATGTCTGAACTCGAATTTAAAACAGTGACTATAAGGATTCTGCCTGGGCTTGAAAAAAGCATAGAACACACTAGAGAATCCCTCGATGCAGAGATAAAAGAACTAAAATTAAGTCAGGCCAAATTAGAAATGCCATAACTGAGATGCAAACATAAATGGAGACCTTAAAAACGAGGATGGGGGAAGCAAAGGATCAAATCAGTGATGTAGAGATAAAATTATGGAAAATAATGAAGCAGAATAGAAAAGGGAAAGAAAGGTAATGGACCACAAGGGTAGATTTAGAGAACTCAGTGACTTAGTAAATCATAATAACATTGATATCATAAGAGTACCAGAAGACGAAGAGAGAGATAAAGGAGCAGAGGTTTATTCAAACAAATTATAGGTGATACTTCCCTAACCTGAGAAAGGAACCAGACATCAAAATGCAAGAAGCATAGGGAACTCCCATTAAATTCAACAAAAGCCAGTCATCACCAAGCCATATAATAGTCAAATTCACCAAATACACAAGGAAATAAACTAGGAAAGAATTCTGAAAGCAGCAAGGGAAAAAAGGTCCTTCACCTCTGAGACAACACACAATCCAGGGAAATATCAACGAATATCATCTATCATGAGTAAGGGAGCATGAATGAAAAGGTTCAGGATTTTCAAGGACTCAGCGCACTTCTTTTTGGGAATAAAGCAGAGCATCCAGGAAAACACCTCCAGCTAACATCAGGCTTTTAACTGGGGACACTGATTCCACAATGGGTGTATGGGCGTGGGAAGGATCCAGCACTTAGAACCGAAAAACAAAGTGTGAGAATAAAGCACTTGAGGTCATATTGGCATTATGGAAGGTGGAACAGGAATCAAGTTGCTTTGGTACCGTGAGTGAAACACGATGAACACAGCACTGAGAAACAAAATTTGGCCAAAAGCCGCTTCCAACGAAATGTTTGCTTCCTGTGGAAATCCTATCAAAAGTGCTGGTGGCAATGGAACGAAAAGGCCAAAAACATGTCCGTCAGAAACAAAACCGTGCAGGGACCATCTTAGCACTATCATCACCCTTCGTGAATAGGGAAACATGAGGGAAAGTGGTCACGGAAGCCTGACGAGAGTGCCACATAGTGGTCTCTGAGACACCACACAATTAAGGGAAATATCAAAGAACATCATCTCCCATGAGTAAGGGAGCATGTATGAAAACGTTCAGGATTTTTGAGGACTCAGCACCCTTGTAATTGGTAATAAAGCAGAGCGACCAGGAAAACACCTCCAGCTAACATCAGCATTTTCACTGGGGAAACTGATTCCACATTGGGTGTATGGGCCTGGGAAGGATCCAGAACTTAGAACCGAGAAACAAATGGTGAGGATAAAGCCCTTGAGGTCACATCAGCCTTATGGAAGGTGGAACAGGAATCAAGGTGCTTTGGTACAGTGAGTGAAACACGACAGACAAGGCACTGAGAAACAAAATTGGGCCAACAGCCGGTTCCAAAGAAATGTTTGCTTCCTGGGGAAATCCTATCTAAACTGCTGGTGGCCATAGAACGAAAAGGCCAAAAACATGTCGTTCAGAAAGAACAAAGTGCAGGGACCATCTTAAAACTCTCATCACCCTTCGTAAATAGGGAAATATGACGGAAAGTGGTCACGGAAGCCTGACGAGAGTGAAACATAGTGGTCTCTGAGACACCACACAATCCAGGGAAATATCAACGAACATCATCTCTCATGAGTAAGGGAGCATGAAAGAAAAAGTTCAGATTTTTCGAGGACACAGTGCCCTGCTAATTGGTAATAAAGCAGAGCGTCCAGGAAAACACCTCCAGCTAACATCAGCATTTTCACTGGGGACCCTGATTCAACATTGGGTGTAAGGGCCTGGGAAGGATCCAGCACTTAGAAACGAGAAACAAAGTGTTAGGATAAAGCCCTTGAGGTCACATCGGCCTTATGGAAGGTGGAACACGAATCAAGGTGCTTTGGTACCGTGAGTGAAACACGATGAACACAGCACTGAGAAACAAAATTTGCCCAACCAGCTTCCAACGAAATGTTTGCTTCCTGGGGAAATCCTAACAAAACAGCTGGTGGCAATGGAACAAAAAGGCCAAAAACATGTTCCTCAGAAACAACACCATGCAGGGACCATCTTAGCACTATCATCACCCTTCGTGAGTAGGGAAACATGAGGGAAAGTGGTCGCGGAAGCCTGACGAGAGTGCCACATAGTGGTCTCTGAGACAAAACACAATCCAGGGAAATATCAACGAACATCATCTCTCATGAGTAAGGGAGCATGAATGAAAAGGTACAGGATTTTTGAGGACTCACCGCCCTTCATATTGGTAATAAAACAGAGCGTCCAGGAAAACACCTCCAGCTAACATCAGCCTTTTCACTGGGGACCCTGATTCCACATTGGGTGTATGGCCCTGGGAAGGATCCAGCACTTAGAACCGATAAACAAAGTGTAAGGATAAAGCCCTTGAGGTCACATCAGCCTTATTGGAGGTGTAACTGGAATCAAGGTGCTTTGGTACCGTGAGTGAAACAGGACGAACACAGCACTGAGAAACAAAATTTGGCCAACAGCCGGTTCCAACGAAATGTTTGCTTCCTGAGGAAATCCTATCTAAACTGCTGGTGGCAACAGAACGAAAAGGCCAAAAACATGTCCGTCAGAAAGAACAACGTGCAGGGACCGTCTTAGCAATATCATCACCCTTCGTGAATAGGGAAACTTGAGTGAAAGCAGTCGTGGAAGCCTGAGGAGAGTGCCACATAGTGGTCCTGAGACACCACACAATCCAGGGAAATATCAACGAACATCAACACGCATGAGTAAGGGAGCATGAAAGAAAAGGTTCAGATTTTTCGAGGACACAGCGCCCTTCTTATTGGTAATAAAGCAGAGCGTCCAGGAAAACACCTCCAGATAACATTAGCCTTTCGCTGTGGACCCTGATTCCACATTGGGTGTATGGGCCAGGGAAGGATCCAGCACTTAGAACCGAGAAACAAAATATGAGGATAAAGCCCTTGAGGTCACATCGGCCTTATGGATGGTGTAACTGGAATCAAGTTGCTTTGGTAAAGTGAGTGAAACACGACGAACAAAGCACTGAGAAAAAAATTTGGCCAACAGTCGTTTCCAACAAAATTTTGCTTCCAGGGGAAAACCTACAAAAAAAAAGCTGGTGGCAATGGAACGAAAAGGCCAAAAACATGGCCGACTGAAACAACACCGTGCAGGGAACGACTTAGCACTCTCCTCACACTTCGTGAATAGGGAAACATGAGGGAAAGTGGTCACGGAAGCCTGACGAGAGTGCCACATAGTGGTCTCTGAGACACCACACAATACAGGGAAATATCAACGAACAGCATCTCTCATGAGTAAGTGAGCATGAATGAAAAGGTTTAGGATTTTCGAGGAATCAGGGCCCTTCTTATTGGTAATAAAGCAGAGCGTCCAGGAAAACACCTCCAGCTAACATCAGTCTTTTCACTGGGGACCCTGAATCCATATTGGTTCTATGGGCATGGGAAGTTCCAGCACTTAGATCTGAGAAACAAAGTGTGAGGATAAAGCCCTTCAGGTCACATCAGCCTTATGGAAGGTGGAAGACGAATCAATGTGCTTTGGTACTGTGAGTGAAACACGACGAACACAGCACTGAAAAACAAAATTTTGCCAACACCGCTTCCAAAGAAATGTTTGCTTCCTGGGGAAATCCTATCAAAACTGCTGGTGGCTATAGAACGAAAAGGCCAAAAACATGTCCGTCAGAATCAACACCATGCAGGGACCTTCTTAGCACTATCATCACCCAACGTGATTTGGGAAACATGAGGGAAACTGGTCGCGAAAACCTGAAGAGAGTGCCACATAGTGATCTCTGAGACCACACAAATTAGGGAAATATCAACGAACATCATCTCTCATTAGTAAGGGAGCATGAATGAAAAGGTTCAGGATTTTCGAGGACTCAGCACCCTTTTTATTGGTAATAAAGCAGAGCGTCCAGGAAAACACCTCCGCTAACATCAGCCTTTTCACCTGGGACCCCAATTCCACATTGGGTGTATGGGCCTGGGGAGGATCCAGCCCATCGAACCAAGAAACAAAGTGTGAGGAGAAAGCCCTTGAAGTCACGTCAGCCTTATGGAAGGTGGAAAAGGAATCAAGGTGCTTTGGTACCGTGAGTGAAACACGATGAACACAGCACTGAGAAACACAATTCGGCCAACACCCGCTTCCAACGAAATGTTTGCTTCCTGGGAAAATCCTGTCAAAACTGCTGGTGGCAATGGAACGAAGAGGCCCAAAGCACGTCCGAAAGAAACAACAGCGTATGGGACGCTCTTAGCACTCTCATCACCCTTCGTGAATACGGAAACATGAGGGAAAGTTGTCGTGGAATCCTGATGAGAGTGCCACATAGTGGTCTCCGAGACACAACATAGTCCAGGGAAATATCAACGAACATATCTCGTGAGTAAGGGAGCATGAATGAAAAGGTTCAGGTATTTCGAGGACTCAGCGCGCTTCTCATTGGTAATAAAGCAGAGCAGGCAGGAAAACACCTCCATCGAATAGCAGCCTTTCACTGTGGACCCCGATTCCACAATGGCTGTATGCGACTTGGAAGTTTCCAGCCCTTAGAACCAAGAAACAAAGTGTGAGGAGAAAGCCCTTGAAGTCACGTCGGCCTTATGGAAGGTGGAAAAGGGATGAAGGTGCTTTGGTTCCGTGAGTGAAACATGACGAACACAGCACTGAGAAACACAATTCGGCCAACAGCCGCTTCCAACAAAATGTTTGCTTCCTGGGTAAATCCTGTCAAAACTGCTGGTGGCAATGGAACGAAAAGGCCCAAAACACGTCCGTCAGGAACAACACCATACGGGGACCGTCTTAGCACTATCATCACTCGGGTAAATAGGGAAAGTTGAGGGAAAGTGGTCACGGAATCCTGACGAGAGTGCACATAGTGGTCTCTGAGACACCACACAGTCCGGGGAAATATCAACAAACAACATCTCTCGTGAGTAAGGGAGCATGAATGAAAAGGTTCAGGATTCTCGAGGACTCAGCGCCCTTCTCATTGGTAATAAACCAGAGCGTCCAGGAAAACACCTCCAAAGAACAGCAGCCTTTTCACTAGAGACCCCGATTCCACACGGGGGTGGAGGCCTGGGAAGGATCCAGCCCTTAGAACCAAGAAACTAAGTGTGAGGAGAAAGCCCTTGAAGTCACGTCGGCCTTATGGAAGGTGGAACATTAATCTAGGTGCTTTGGTCCCTAGAGTGAAACACGACCAACACAGCACTGAGACACACAATTCGGCCAACAGCCGCTTCCAAAGAAATGTTTGCTTCCTGTGAAAATCCTGTCAAAACTGCTGGTGGCAATGGAACGAAAAGGCCCAAAACACTTCGGTCAGAAACAACACCGTACGGGGACCATCATAGCACTCTCATCACCCATTGTGAATACGGAAACATGAGGGAAAGTGGTAGCGGAAACCTGACGAGAGTGCCACAATGTGGTCTCTGAGACACCACACAGTCCAGGGAAATATCAACGAACATCATCTCTCGTGAGTAAGGGAGCATGAATGAAAAGGTTCAGGATTTTCGAGGACTCATCGACTTCTCATTGGTAATAAAGCAGAGCATCAGGGAAAACACCTCCAGCGAACAGCAGCCTTTTCACAGGGGACCCCGATTCCACATTGGGTGTAGGGGACTTGGAAGGATCCAGCCCTTAGAACCAAGACACAAAGTGTGAGGAGAAAGCCCTTGAAGTCACGTCGGCCTTTTGGAAGGTGGAAAAGGAATCAAGGTGCTTTGGTACCGTGAGTGAAACACGACCAACACAGCAATGAGAAACACAATTCGGCCAACAACCGCTTCCAAAGAAATGTTTGCTTCATGGGAAAATACTGTCAAAACTGCAGGTGGCAATGGAACGAAAACGACCAAAACACGTCCGTCAGAAACAACGTACGGGGACCGTCTTAGCACTCTCATCACCCTTCGTGAATAGAGAAACATGAGGGAAAGTGGTCGTGGAACCCTGACGAGAGCACCACATTGTCGTCTCTGAGACACCACACAGTCCAGGGAAATATCAACGAACATCATCTCTCGTGAGTAAGGGAGCATGAATGAAAAGGTTCAAGATATTCGAGTATTCAGCGCCCTACTGATTGGTAGTAAAGCAGAGCGTCCAGGAAAACACCTCCATCGAACAGCACCCTTTACACTGGGGACCCCGATTCCACAATGGCTGTATGGGCCTGGGAAGGATCCAGCCCATCGAACAAAGAAACAAAGTGTGAGGAGAAAGCCCTTGAAGTCACGTCGGCCTTATGGAAGGTGGAACAGGAATCAAGGTGCATTGTACCGTGAGTGAAACCAGACGAACACAGCACTGAGAAACACAATTCGGCCAACAGCCGCTTCCAACGAAATGTTTGATTCCTGGGAAAATCCTGTCAAAACTGCTGGTGGCAATGGAACGAAAAGGCCCAAAACACGTCCATCAGAAACAACACCGTACCGGGCCCGTCTTAGCACTATCATCACTCTTCGTGAATAGGGAAAGATGAGGAAAAGTGGTCGCGGAATCCTGACGAGAGTGCCACATAGTGGTCTCTGAGACACCACACAGTCCAGGGAAATATCAACGAACATCATCTCTCGTGAGTAAGGGAGCATGAATGAAAAGGTTCAGGATTTTCAAGGATTCAGCGCCCTTCTCATTGGTAATAAAGCAGAGCGTCCAGGAAAACACCTCCAACGAACAGCGCCCTTTTCACTGTGGACCCCGATTCCACAATGGCTGTATGGGCCTTGGAAGTTTCAAGCTCTTAGAACCAAGAAACAAAGTGTGAGGAGAAAGCCCTTGAAGTCACGTCGTCCTTATGGAAGGTGGAAAAGGAATGAAGGTGCTTTGGTTCCGTGAGTGAAACATGACGAACACAGCACTGAGAAACACAATTCGGCCAACAGCCGCTTCCAACGAAATGTTTGCTTCCTGGGTAAATCCTGTCAAAACTGCTGGTGGCAAAGGAACGAAAAGGCCCAAAACACGATTGTCAGGAACAACACCATACGGGGACCGTCTTAGCACTATCATCACTCTTCGTGAATAGGGAAAGATAAGGGAAAGTAGTAGCGGAAACCTGACGAGAGTGCCACATAGTGGTCTCTGTGGCACCACACAGTCCAGGGAAATATCAACGAACAACATCTCTCGTGAGTAAGGTAGAATGAATGAAAAGGTCCAGGATTTTGGAGGACTCAGCGCCCTTCTCATTGGTAATAAAGCAGAGCGTCCAGGAAAACACCTCCATCGAACAGCAGCCTTTTCACTGGAGACCTCGATTCCATATGGGGGTAGAGGCATGGGAGGGGTCCAGCCCTGAGAACCCAGAAACTAAGTGTGAGGAGAAAGACCTTGAAGTCACGTCGGCCTTATGGAATGTGGAACAGGAATGAAGTTGCTTAGGTACCTAGAGTGAAACACGACAAACACAGCACTGAGACACACAATTCGGCCAACAGCGGCTTCCAGCGAAATGTTTCCTTCCTGGGAAAATCCTGCCAAAACTGCTGGTGGCAATGGAACGAAAAGACACCAGACACGTCCGTTAGAAACAACACTGTACGGGAACCGTATTAGCACTCTCATCACCCATCGTGAATATGGAAACATGAGGGAAATNAACAGGGAAAAATGAGGGAAAGTGGTCGTGGAATCCTGACTACAGTGCCCCATAGTGGTCTCTGAGACACCACACAGTCCAGGGAAATATAAACGAACATCATCTCTCGTGAGTAAGGGAGCATGAACGAAAAGGTTCAGGATTTTTGAGGACTCATCGCACTTCTCATTGGTAATAAAGCAGAGCGTCCAGCAAAATACCTCCAGCGAACAGCAGCATTTTCACTGGGGACCCCGATTCCACATTGGGTGTAGGGGCCTGGGGAGGATCCAGCCCTTAGAACCAAGAAACAAAGTGTGAGGGGAAAGCCCTTGAAGTCACGACGGCCTTATGGAAGGTGGAACAGGAATCAAGGTGCTTTGGTACCGTGAGTGAAACACGACGAACACAGCACTGAGAAAGACAATTCGGCCAAAACCCGCTTCCAACGAAATGTTTGCTCCCTGGGGAAATCCTGTCAAAACTGCTGGCGGCAATGGAACGAAAAGGCCCAAAACACGTCCGTCAGAAACAACACCGTACAGGGACCGTCTTAGCACTATCATCACCCTTCGTGAATAGGGAAACATGAGGGAAAGTGGTCGCGGAAGCCTGACGAGAGTGCCCCATAGTGGTCTCTGAGACCCCACACAGTCCAGGGAAATATCAACGATCATCATCTCTCGTGAGTAAGGGAGCATGAATGAAAAGGTTCAGGATTTTCGAGGACTCAGCGCCCTTCTCATTGGTAATAAAGCAGAGCGTCCAGGAAAACACCTCCATCGAACAGCAGCCTTTTCACTGGAGACCTCGATTCCATATGGGGGTAGAGGCATGGGAGGGGTCCAGCCCTGAGAACCCAGAAACTAAGTGTGAGGAGAAAGACCTTGAAGTCACGTCGGCCTTATGGAATGTGGAACAGGAATGAAGTTGCTTAGGTACCTAGAGTGAAACACGACAAACACAGCACTGAGACACACAATTCGGCCAACAGCGGCTTCCAGCGAAATGTTTCCTTCCTGGGAAAATCCTGCCAAAACTGCTGGTGGCAATGGAACGAAAAGACACCAGACACGTCCGTTAGAAACAACACTGTACGGGAACCGTATTAGCACTCTCATCACCCATCGTGAATATGGAAACATGAGGGAAATTGGTCGCGGAACCTGACGAGAGTGCCAAGAGTGATGCAGTGCA
>NW_023253738.1:4573-39183 GCF_002007445.2 Ailuropoda melanoleuca | reverse complement strand
TGATACAATGTAAACAGTAGTACAGGAAGGAACTAGATATATGTAATGACAATAAAACTGTACATGATGTAAACTTCCAAAAATCTTTGAGGAAAATTTCAGAATACTATAGAGTGTAACAGTGGTGGATTTATATCGAAGCCTGTTTTANAAGCCTGTTTTGGACCCCTTCCTTGCATGTGTTTCCTCCAAGGTCCTGGAATGGACCCTAACAACAATTCACTCACAACTTTGACTTTTTATTTTCTTAAAGAAGTTCCCTCAGACTAGACAGACTTTGGGTTCCTCAGAACCCACCCTGTGTGTGGGGGTAAAAGTCTTAGACTCAGGTATGTTTTTATCAGAGCTAAATGCCAATTCTACTGTTTGTTAGTGGTGTAAACGTGAGCAAGATACTTAATATCCCTTAGCCTCAGTTTCTACATCTGTAAAAGAAGATAATAATAGTACTAACACTGCAGAGTTATTTTCATATTTATATGAAGTCATTCATATAAAGTACATAATGTATGTTCAACAAATGTTATTGTACTATTGTTCTGATCAACTTTGGATAGCTTTAAGGGCCTTGATACTTACTGAGCTAAGAACTGACATGTTTAATTTGAAAGGTAAATTTTTATTTTATAAATTTTCAGTATTTGCATGTAGGTATGCATAGAGTTAATGTGTATGAGGATTAATTTGGAAAATAAAAAGTAACTCCCATTTTTTGTTTTTCACCTTATTATTTAAAAAATTTAAGAGATTTTTTTTAAAAAAGCAACTTCCATTAGAAAACTACATTAATGTTTATATTTATTCCAGTCTCCAGATATTGTTTTCCTCACTGCTCATAATTTTTATAAATCAGGAAAAATTCTGAATTACTGTTTAATTAGTGTGTGATGGCTTCTTTACAATGAGTAATTATTAAATTGACTTACAGATTTTAGAATGGATTTTCACCCTATTTTTTCAGAATAAGAATGATGATGTCTGATCCTGCATATTATTAAGATAAAGACATAGATGCATAGATTAGTAAATATTTTCTTAGACAAGTACAACTTTGCATGATACAGATAGTCTTATGTGAAGTATTTTTCTATTGATAAGAGCTTGAGATAATGTGGATAGTCTTATGTGAAGTATTTTTCTATTGATAAGAGCTTGAGATAATGTGGTCACTGGACTACACTGCCAAACAGAACAAGTTCTTGGTAGATGGTAACATGTGAACATCTTCAGACTCTTCATAAAAGTGTTTTCGGACTTAAACAATGACCAATGAAACTTTGTTTTCAAACGAGCTTTTGGAAAAAAAAAAAAGAGAAATGAATAAACATCTCTACTCTCCCTGTTTATTCCCATTTACTATTTTGCATGGAGATTTTTGGATGCGTGTTTCCAGACTGAAAACCAGGGGAAAAAACAACCATGGAAACCTAATTCATCTGAACTTTTTGCATGTACTTTCAGAGTGCAGTGAAACACACTGAGCAATTTGATAGTCTTTCAATTTATATGCTTCTGTAAGGATGATTCCTTTTATAAAGATGGGAGTTTTTTGTTGTACTCTTTAAATTTAATTAAGTTAGCCAACATTTAGAATATCATTAGTTTCAGACGTAGTGTTCAACGATTCATTTGTGTATAACACCCAGTGCTCATCACATCATGTGCCTTACTTAATGCCCGAAACCCAACTCCATCCCCCCACCCACCTCCCCTCCAGCAGCCCTCAGTTTGTTTCCTGTAGTTAGGGGTCTCTCACAATTTTTCACCCATTCTGATTCCTTACCCTTCAGTTTTCCTTCCCTTACCCTATGATCCTCTGTGTAGTTTCTTAAATTCCACATTGACTAATTTCACTTAGCACAATACCCTCCACTGCCATCCACACTGATGTAAATGGTACATTCATCCTTTCTGATGGCTGAGTAATATTCCATTGTATGTATGTATATGTGTGTGTGTGTGTGTGTGTGTGTGTGTCTGTGTGTCTGTGTATACACATCATCTTTATCCATTCATCTGTTGATGGACATCTTGGCTCTTATCACAGTTTGGCTATTGTGGACATTGATGCTATTCACATTGGGGTGCAGGTTTCCCTTCAGATCGCTACATTTCTATCTTTTCGGTAAATAGCTAGTAGTGCAATTGTTGGGTGGTAGGGTAGCCCTATTTTTAACTTTTTGAGGAACCTCCATACTGTTTTCCAGAGTGGCTGTACCAGCTTACATTCCCACCAGCAGGGTAAGAGGGTTCCCCTGTCTCCCGATCCTCACCAACATTTGTTGTTTCCCATCTTGTTAATTTTAACCATTTTGACTGGTGTCAGACTCATTGTGGTTTCGATACTGTCCATGTCCATGTCCAAACCCAAACAGAAAACAAATGGATGGTTTCCAGAAGAAAGGGGGTACAGTGAGGGGCAAAATGGGTGAAGGAGAGTGGGAGATACAGGTTTACAGTGATGGAATAAGTAAGTACAGATAAATGAATAAAGGGCACAGAATAGGGCATCGAGTCAATGATACTGTGACAGCATACTACGGTGACAGTATCTACACCGGTAAATACTGCATAAAGGAGGAATTAGATAAACTGAATTGCTGTGTTGTACACGTGAACCTAATGTAACATTGTGTGTCAACTATACTGAAATAAGAAAATAAAAAGATTGCTATTTCAGGGAGGAAGCACCTGACTGGTCAGTCTCAAGTCACATGGTCACCTTCTGGACACTAGCAAAAGGAGCTTCCTGGGGCCCTGCTGACTTGAGTAGTACAAAGATGTCTATTGGGTTCACTATCCCTCCAAGAAAGTAGCCAGTGAGGAAGAAATAAACCTTTAAATGAAATTTGGGTGCTGTTATAAAGGTGAAATGAACACAGGGTGGATCAAATGCCTAATAGTTGTTCCCTGTTCTTTTGTATGTAATGATAATATTTCTTGTGAGAGTACTATGCAGTTTGAAAGTGTTGTATCTACTTCTCAGTCTCATTTGACCCTTGCAAGGACCATGGAGTGCAGGTGAGCAAGAGGGGGATCATTTCCCTACCGTTACAGTCATCAGAGCTCGGAGGCTAGTCATTTGTGCAGCATTAATTTATTAAATAGTACACACTGCTGCTGGGGGTAGAAACTTTGGTTGGGTGTGTTGTGTGGTTAGTAGGTAGTGGATCAGAATAAATAAGTAAGCAAATAAGTAAATATGTTAAAATATAAGCAAAAATGTACATTTGGCATTCTATATAGGAAATTGGGGGGGGACCTAAAGAATAAATGAGTACAAGGATAAAGATTATAAAGTGCAGAAAATAATGAATTTTTCTTTCACTCCTTCAATAAATTTAGCTTAAGCTTAATATCAAAACCCAATGAGGATTTTGGAGTTTTGGAGAAGTTTTTTTGTTTTTGTTTTTTAATATTGTGTATATATCAGTTAGGATTCGATGAGGGAAGCTGAACCACTAAAGAGTGAGATGGAGTCAGAGATGTATTATGAAGATTAGGTTTGACACAATAATGGGAATTAGTGGAGAATACTAGGGAAGGTTTTTGCTTCTAAGTATGGTGGTGAATCTGAAGTTACTGTATGTCAACAGGACTGATGGCTGAGAAGAAAATCTGGATGTGGAATTTGAAGTGTGTTTTCTGTTGACAACATAAAATTGCATCTTTTTTCTGGTCTGATAATCTTGTCATTTTGTTTGGAGTGTTTATTTGCATTTAATATAATGATTGATATAATAGGATTACATCTACAAGTTTGATTTCTGTACGTCCCAAGTCTTCCTTTGTGGTTGTTGTTACTTTGTTCTCCTATTGCTTTCTTATGAAATAGAGATTTTCTAGTGTGCCATTCTAAATTCTTTGTTGCTTTTACATTAAAATTTTTTGAAGTTATTTTATCTGTAGTTGCTCTAGGGATTAATATACATGTTAATTTATCACAATTTACTTTGATTAATATTAACTTAACATCAGTAAAATCTAGAATCTTTGCTCCAGTCTACCTTCATTCCCCCCCCCTTTCTTTGTGCTATCATTGACAGATACATTAATTACATCTTCAAATTTATAAGTCAAAAAATAAATTCCCATGATGATTTTATGCAATCAAATCTCAAGTCAGGTTAGATAAGGACAGGTAAAAAGAATCTGTTAATGTAGGCTTTTATATTTAATTACATAATTAGTTTTATTGTGGCTCTTTAATTCTATGTTAAATGAAGTTACTCTCTGGTGTCCTTTTCAGCCTCAACAGATTTTATTTCCTGTAAAGCAGATCTAGCAATGAATTATCTTAGTTTTTTTCCCTTTAAATCTAGAAATTTCTTTATTTGACCTTTATTTTGAGATTTTTTCTAGATATGTAATAATTCTCTGTTGACATTATTTTTTCCTATTCATATTTCGAACTGGTTATCTCATTGTTTCCAATGAAAAGTTAGCTGTTAACTACTGAAGTTCCCTTGTCCTGATAAGCCAGTTTTCTCTTATCAATTTCACAATTTTCTCTTTGTCTTCCAACAGTTTAAGTATAATAGCCTATATTAGGCATAGATCTATTTGTGTTCATCCTTCTTGAAGTTTGCTAAGCTTTTTGGACCTGGACATTAGAGTGTTGAATCTTCAACACTGGGAAATTTTCAGACATTATATTCATATTATATTCATATTATATTCACATCCTTCTGTCTTCCTTTCTGGGACTTCCATTAAGGGCATGTTGATATACTTTGATTATGTCCCAACAGGTCTCTGAAGTACTTTTCCTTTTTCTTCATTCTTTTTGTTGGTTTATTATTCAGATTGGATAAGTTCTATTGATCTTCAAGTCTGCTGATTCTTTCCTCTGCACCTTCAAATTTGCTATTATCCCCTCTAGGGAATTTTTCTATTTACTTAGGTATTTTGACTTTAGGATATCTACTGTTTCTTAATAATTTCCATCTCTTGATTATTATTCTCTACTTGTTGAATCATTGTAATTATGCTATCCTTTAATTCTTAAACATGTTTTTCTTTAAGTCTTTCAACATATTTTAGCATCTGCTTTGAAGGCCTTTTTTGCTAAATCCAACTTCAGAGACTCTTCAGAAATAATTTCTTTTGACTGTTTTTCTCCCATGTCTAAGTCACATTTTCTTCTCTCTCTCTCTTTTTGGCATGTCTCATTTTTTAAAACTGAAAAATTTAGGTAATATTGTAGCAATTCTTTATTCTTATGCCTTGCCTCCAATGAGTTGCTATTGTTTTTATTATTATTGTAGTTTTTGTTATTTTTTTATTTGTTTAGGAACCTGATTAGACTAATTCTATAGTTTATTATCCTGAAGTATATTGCTACTGATGTCTCTTCTCAGGTTTTTTGTTAATTCTTGTTTTTATTTCATCATCTTGACCAGTAAGTCTTTCATCTTGGCAGCCATTTTACAAGTCATTCTGGTTTTTACCTTCTGCTACCTCTTCATGTATCCTCTGCCTGTAAGGATTCACATTCATCTAGGGGCAAGTAGTTACTTATGGTCCTTTTTGACCTCTCCTGAGCATGCATGTAGTCTTGTGCATGTCCATAGTTGTCCAAACATTCAGGAATATGTGTGAGTTTATCAAGGCCTCTTATAACTGTTTCATTTATTGGATCTCCCTCTTAATATTCTGGCTAGTCTGACAGTTTCTTTCTTGTTCCATCCAAGTTCCATCCAATATATCAATAGACTACCTGCAATGTTAGACTTTCCTAATTTCTTGCACTGAGGTTATTATTGTTATTATTTTAGACAACACTTCTGGGCATGGGATTTTCTGTCTTCAGTTCTAAATCTGGCAGCTAACCTGCTCGTTTCCACAGTTTGCCCCACCCTGGTACAACAGTCATGCTGAAAGAGCTGAAGTGAGTTGTGATAATGTGAGAAACCTCAAGCAAAGGTACTACAGTCTTCTATGACTAATGTTCAGTAGTCTTTTACAAATTACTGCTTTTCATTTTTTGCATGCTGGTGTTCAATATCCAGAATTCTGAAATTGTTTCTGATATTTTTTTCCAATTTTATTGTTATTTTTGGGAAAAGAATTTTTTGAGCTCCCTACTCTCCATTTTACAAATAGGTCTTACCTTCCTATAATTGATTTTGTACCCTGGACAAAGAGAAGCTTCTAAAATATAAATCTCATCATGATACTCCTTTAATAATGGAATCCTTTTCCCCAACCAATGGCTTTTTATTGTTCTTAAAAGAAGTTTAATACTATGTAATTTTTCTTATCTAGCTAAATCCTATCTAATCTAGATTTCAGTCAAATTAAATTTCTTTTAGTTCTTCAATTTTACGTCTTCACCAAATGTTTACATGTTGACATACAGATACTGGTGTTTTTGTTATTTTCTTCCTGATTAAAAATACCCCCTCTAGAAACATGGCCATCCACTAACCTGGCTAACTGGTTTATGGAGGGGTGGTGGGTGGAGGGATGGGGTAACTGGGTGATGGGCATCAAGGACAGCATGTGATGTGATGAGCACCAGATGTGGTATACAACTGATGAACCACTGACCTCTACCTCTAAAACTAATAAAAGTCTGTATGTTAATTAATTGAATGTAAAAAAGAAAGAAACAGATGGAAAGCTCTTCCATGCTCACAGAGTATGAGAACAAATATTGTTAATATATCCATACCACCCAAAGCAATCTACAGATTTAATGCAATCCCCATCAAAATGCCAACAGCATTTTTCATAGAACTAGAACAAACAATCCTAATATTTCTATGAACCCACAAAAGACCCCGGATAGCAAGAGCAATCTTGAAAAAAGAAGAACAAAACTGGAGGAATCATAATCCCACATTTCATGATATACTACAAAGCTGCAGCAATCAAAACACTATGGTACTGGAACAAAAACAGACATGTAGACCACTGGAACAGAGAGCCCAGAAAGAAATCCATGATATATGGTCAATTAACCTATGACAAAGGAGGCAAGAATACGCAGTGGGAAAAAGACAGTCTCTTCAGCAAATGGTGCTGGGAAAACTGGAGAGCTAGTTTCAAACAAATGAAACTGGGCCACTTTCTCACACCATACACAAAAACAAGCTCAAATGGATTAAAGACCTAAATGTGAGACCTGAAACCATAAAAAGAGAGCACAGGAAGTGATTTCTTGGACATTGGCTGTAACAGCAATATTCTAGATATGACTCGTGGGGCAATGGAAATTAAAATGAAACAAACTATTGGGACTATTTCAAAACAAAAATCTTCTGCAGAACAAAGGAAACAACCAATAAAAGTAAAAGACTACCTACTGAATGGGAGAAGATACTTGCAACTGACATACCAGATAAAGGGTTAATATCCAAAATATATAAAAAAAACTTATAAAACTAATGCCCCCAAACCCCAAAAATCCAAAGAAAAAATAGGCAGGAGACATGAACAGACATTTCTCCAAAGAAAACATCCAGATGGACAACAGACATAAGAAAACATGCTCAACAACACTAATCATCAGGGAAATGCAAATCAAAACCCACCATGAGCTATCACCTCACACCTGTCAGAATGGTTAAAATAAAAAGCACAAGAAACAGCTTTGGTGAGGATGTAGAGAAGAAGGAACTTCTTGTGCACTGTTGGTGGGAATACATATTGGTGCAGCCACCGGAAAATAGTAGCAAGTTCCCCAAAAATTAAAAATAGAATTACCATAGATCCAGTAAATTCACTATTGGGTCTTTACCCAAGAATATGAAAACACTAACTTAAGCAAGTGGAAGTTCCCCTCCGTACATGGCTTGTTATGTACATAATACAAAATAGCATCAATGCTGAATAGCATGATTATGTGCAATACATAACTACATAATAACTGTACACATCAGCAGATCTGAGAACCAAGTCACATGAAATTGAAAGCAAAACTGAATGCTTTAATATAAGTCAAAACCAGGATTGAACACTGCAATAAATCCGAAGTCCCTCCATGTACATACTTAACTATTTACAGCTAAAAACAGGCATTACAAGACCAATCTAACTATACTCATTTATGTATAAAAAACACAAATTTCACACATCACATAAAGCTTCCATTAGAACGAAGTGATATTACCAGACAAGCATCAGTGAAGTATAATGCCTCTTCTAGCTGTCACTGCACAATGCTATAGATAATGCAGCCCAGGCAATACACCCAATAACACCAGAGTCCTATACTCAAGTACAATTAACATGTGAAAGAAGCTCTCTGCAAGTGGTACTGGATACCAGGAGGAAATCTACTGCAGCCGTGCTGGTTAGGATTTTCAGCACAGATGGGTACAGTTACATTAAGAATTGAAGTATTTCAAAAAGCTTTAAATATTCTTTCTTGAACCAAAACATTCAACATTAGGTACACATGAAAAATTAACTTCTCAGATATCTTTGCAATTTAAAATTCAGATGCATTTTATTTGGCAGAGCCACTGTATGTAAAAAACAAATGCAGTTTTAATTTCTTCTTATAAACAAATTAATCTGAGTGCAGTCCTATGCTACACAACATTTTTAGCAATAAGAGTAATAAAGACACATCTGGTAAGGCCAGCAAAATAAGCTTCAAAGGTATCTCAAGACCCTGTTGGCTTCATGGTTTAACTCATGATAACCAGTTTGACATTTACCTGTCACAGAATGTCTTATTTTACAGCTTGTAGAAGACCAATTAACCACACTTACATATGGCACCAAATACCAGTTTCATGGAAAGATATGATCCTCATTATAGCTTCCTTCCTACTTCCAAACAACATGCTGCAGAAATTAACAGGGTGATATTTAACTACGGTACAACTAGAATGCCAGTCCTTTTCCAGTATACCATTAAAAAAAAAATACAGGCATATAACATTAGCCAAAGATCATACCTTGATTACATTCCCAAAAGGCAGATACACTGAAAACATGAAGAGATTTCAAGCATTATGTTTAGTACATGGGAACTAACTTTTGTCCCTATTATCTCCATGTTTCAATTTGTTGTGCAGATTTTCATACAATTTTATTCAGAGGAGGACATATACATTTTATAGGGCCGTATCTATCTAATTCTGCCTGTAACAAACACCCAAACATCCTAAAATGCCAATTATAAGTAACCCTATAAGGTCACTAGGCACATTGAACTTTGTGTACAATGTCTTCTAATTCTTCTAGGAACAGATATGACTAGGATATAAAAAGTACTTTTCTGAGTACTCCAACTTAATTTTATGAGNCTTTTCTGAATACTCCAACTTAATTTTATGAGCCTATTGTCTCAGTACCAAAACTGGATGTGGTAGCACAAACAACTCTAAAATACTACAGGCTAATTTCACTTTAAAACTATATGCAAAAATCCTACATAAAATTAGCATATCAAATCTAGGCTGATATTCTCATATAACATATTACAATTTAGTAGAATATATGCTAGGAACACAAATATATCCACAATGGATGCTCTATTAATGGTATTTAACAGTTAAGATTAAAAGAGGAATTCATTATCCAGCCCCATTATGCAAGATTAGATGTTCTCTGAATTTTTCCATTTTTCCCCACTAAGGTAGGAGAATATCACTGAAGATTCAATTCTTTTTTTTTAATATTTTATTTATTTATTTGTCAGAGAAAGAGAGATGGGGAGAGGGAAAGAGAGAGAGAGAGAAGGCTTGCACAAGCATGGGGAGCAGAGGGAGAAGCAGGGTCCCTACTGACCAAGGAGCACAACCCTGGACTTGACCCTGGGACATAGGGATCATGACCTGAACCAAAGGCAGACACTCAACCGACTGAGCCAACCAGGTGTCCCTGAAGATTCAATACTTGTTCAAGTATTTCAGAAACCTGCATGTCAACATTTCCCTAAATCTATTAGAAACATATTGCATGTCATTGGTAATAAGTAAGACACAGGGGAAATGCTTGGGGTGTTGCTGAGACAAAGGTAAAAGTAGTTTGACTCTGACTTAAGCCATTTTCCCTGTTTGACAAGTCAGTGAGTATCTAATGACAAAAAAAAAAAATCACCATGGGACACATCTATCCCCCCATAGTCCCAGTTCAATCCACAGTCTAGAATGAAGTAGAGAAATGATAAAATGGACAAAGGGTGAAACAGAATGCTGAGGCTTGCCTAAGTCAATATTTACTATAGTTATGATATCTCAGCTCAAAAGCATGTATACATCCGATGTAGCTCTTTTATAAGAGAATTTGATTTGAAAGAAGCCAACACTTACGTCAATTTCCTTAAAAATCTTCAGATAGCTGAATCAGGTATGCTTATTTTATGTCAACCATTTGTTTCATCCATTTGCTTTAACTACAGAAAGGAACTTAGAGCAATGGCTTATGGTATTTGGACTTGCAGCTTTGTGAAAATTCTTTTGGCTCAACTCCAAAATATTTATATCCACATTAGTCTGGTACATACAATTTGACTTGGCTCTGATAGAAAATGGTTAAGGATCAACTTCTGTAATTTTGGTAACGTTTGAGCTGGGTTTTGTTTGTTTGTTTGTTTTGGGGTTTTTTTTGTTTTGTTTTGTTTTTGCTTCTAAGTTGTTTTTTTTTTCTTTTGAAAAGCTGAGTAGAAAAGACTCTACACGAGCACACTAATATCATTTTATATTTATCATAGTTCATCCCAGCCCAGTCCAGCACCCAGACAAAACTGGCATTCAGAACAAGTTGCAGTGTCACTTTCTGCAAAGATTTCTGGCATTTTTCTTCTGCTTCCCACACCCCTTTATGTCTGATTCATTTTTGCTGAAAGAAAGTTGTCACTTCATAGGTGACTAACCAAGTTAAAAGACATGGTCAAGAATAGTTTTACTCCCAATCATTTCTTAAACCCATACTTCATCCTTTTGGATATAAATTCCCTTCCCCACGAGAGAATGCTCCAGGGAGGATGCCCCTTCTCATTCTAAGTGATAATTATTGATCTAAATATCCTTTGGAACGGTTCCATTATAGTTACACTTAGTATTCATTATTCATTCACTTGATTGTTTTCCTTTTTCACTTGTTTTTTGGGAGACTCTTTGTACAGTACCATATAGCAACAACCCAGTTAGCAAATACTACCAGGGAATAAAGTTTTCCAGGCTAATACATTTTAAACCAAAATTTATCCCTTTAAACAAAAAGCATTAACCATTTTGGAAAACAAAATATATATCACCCTCCTACTTTTGTAACTAGAAAGGGCTATTATAATCGAGTGAATTTTTGGTACATTTAGTAATATTCAATAGGGCTTTACACCAACTACTTAAACTAATTTCTCATTTTCCAATCTTGATAAGTCTACTTGTTTATTTTTCAACCATACCTTTTAGGTTCCATTAGAGATTCTACTGTCAAGGGCTATGGAGAGCTTTGAAGAACTGGGATGAGGTTCTTAAATTGTTATTTGCTGGTTGTACACTATTGAACATATTAGTTAACCTTTCTGAGCCTCAATTTCCTTACATGAAAACTGGGGACAACAACCTCCTCCACACCAGATGGTTGTAAGAAGTTTAATGCTCACATACAGCATGTAAAAACACTTTCAAACTAGTTTTTCTCAGACAGCATCCTTTTTTTTCTGTTTTTTTTTTTTTTTACAAAGACAGACACCACTTCTAATTATCACAGAAAATGAAAAGTGAGAGTCTTCCATCGTAAAAAAAATATAAACTAACTGCCTTCCTTTCAACTAAAAGATTCTTGTGTTTCTAAACACAATTTTAAAGATTGAATTCTAAAATCCTTATCTCTCTCCTTGGAATCTTTTTCTGCATTCTTCCAGAGAAGCTGCAGACAGAATATAAGGAGAATCAATTATCTTACAATCTATGGCAAGCTGTTTACTATTTCAATTGTGTATTATCTGTTATTTATTACTTTGTATTGCTCATTATTTCAGTTTTTGGGTAATGAGAAAAATGGCATGGCCAGATATTCTTCAAAGAATGTACCTTATTTAATTAGGTGAGAGAAATCCTAATCAAAGTCTACAAATTCTATATCCTGGATATAATTTCTTCTTTTTGAAGCTTTCTGCATTGATAAATAGCATGTTACAGTAGACCTTCAAATGACCAACTTTTCAACTACCTTAACTTAATGGGATCTTTGCATTTCATTGCTATTATAACCTTATCTATCAATATTGTCTTCTGATGCACTGGTCATCTCTGTTTACTTTTTTTCATATAATACAACGTTCACTTCAAGGGACTTCAATTCAAAACAGCCATCACAACTTCAGAGAAAATATGTATGAACACTTTTAATGGTGTAGTCCTGGAGGTCAGGTAGTAGAGAGAGGACAGAGGCAAAAGGAACCACAGTAGAAAACAGGGGAAAATGTAAGTCAATGTAAACACGGTCTCTTGAGAATTCTCTAAGAACTGAAGCTGCTTGTTCACAATCCCAAGTGGATAATGAACAGCAGCAGGGCAAGGAAGATAGTACAAGAATCTGGATACTTTATCTTCTCTTAATTGTGGTTTTCATAATATAAATCTGTCATTTACCATCAGATTTAACCCACAAATGTATAAAATGGGCTGCTGAGTAGCTACATTTGCACCTCATAGCTTTCCTTCATTGGTCAGACAAATGAGAGAAGAAATATTTGTCAAAATTACAGATACACTATTTCCTAACAGGACTGACTCTAAATCATTTTAAATTAATCTTGAGAAGAATTCTTCAGTTTTGTGGTCCACTTTTTTTGCTCTTAATAATAATCTATTAATATTCTTTTTGTAGGTACTTCTCTTGTAGCCTGAGGCCATGGATCAAGGAAATTATTCTAGGGTGGCTGAGTTTGTTGTTGGGACTCTCTAGTTCCTGGGAACTCCAATACTTCTTTTTTGTGTTGTTTAACTTCTTGTACATCACCATGGTGCTCCGCAACCTCCTCATTGTTCTCACTGTGATTTCTGACCCCGCCCTGGACACACCCATGTACATCATGCTTAGTAACCTTTCTGTTCTTGATGTGTTTCTAGCCACTTATGCAACCCCCAAGATGACTCATGATTTCCTTCATGAATCTAAGGCCATCTCTTTTGAGGGCTGCATGGCCCAGATATTCTTGCTCCATGTCTTTGCGGGGTGGTGAGATGGTACTTCTTGTAGCCATGGCTTATGACAGGTATGTAGCCGTATGCAAACCTCTCCATTATACAACCATCATGAACCTGTGCTGGTGTACAGGCCTGGTGGTAGGCTCTTGGGTCATTGGGATCATGCACTCCCTGAGCCAGTTAGCTTTCACTATAAACTTGCCTTTCTGTGGCCCAAATATTCTAATCACTGTACAACATCATTCCTCAGTGCATATAGCCAAAGCCTGCAGCATTCTGGCTGCCCACATCACTGTAGTGACTCTCTTTTTTGGGCCCTGTATTTTCATTTATGCCTGGCCTTTCAGCAGCTTCCCAGAGGATAAAGTCCTCTGTGTGTTCTCTATGGTTTTTACACCTATATTGAACCCCATTATCTACCTGGCTGCCCACATCACTGTAGTGACTCTCTTTTTTGGGCCCTGTATTTTCATTTATGCCTGGCCTTTCAGCAGCTTCCCAGAGGATAAAGTCCTCTGTGTGTTCTCTATGGTTTTTACACCTATATTGAACCCCATTATCTACACACTGAGAAACAAAGAAGTGAAATCAGCAATGCATAAGCTGAAGACCAGGTATGTGAGTTCCAGGCTGCTCTCCCAGCTGTCTCTCACAAGATAGCTTTGTTGAACTGAGTTAGACAAGAAGAAACTTCAGGAAACATAGACTTACTTTTTTCTTGTGGATCCAACATTTTAAAAAGTTACCTTATTTGTTTGAAATAATAAATGTATGTTCCTTGTTATGTATTTGAAGTAAAGAAACCTCACGTGATTATACAGTTTCTAAGCTAAGAAGTTGCTTATATTTGCTACCTAAAACCAGTAACAAGATGTTTCAAAAATTATTATATAATTTAAATTTTATGAAATTAATTTCATAAAAATTTAGGTGGATATCCATATTGGATAAACACAATATTGTTTCTTTCATGGTCTAAAATACTGCAAGTAATCTATGATTTAGTTCCAGTAGTAAAAACAATCCAATTAGTACTCCTGTTTTCATGCATTTAACATCAAAAAGTTTGTGCTATCCATCAAAAAATCCATTTAGCATGTAAAAAGGTAATACTTTCTAATCCACCTTTATCTTTCTGTCTCACATACAGAACTTAAGAAGCTTCATACACATATTTTATAGCTTTATAAAATCCCTTGATGTTAGTGTGGTACCACTTATTCTTTTTCCATTTTGTCAGTAAAAACCAAGTTGACATCAAAAGATGACACACATGAAGCTTTAGACGTCGGGCAGTAAGACCACCTAAAAATAGAACAAGACTCCCATCATCCATGCTCTGCATCAGGTATTTACTAGGCCCTGAATGGTGTTTGTACACTAGTCCTTAGGGAGGGAAGGAAATGCAAAGGTAGTTACTTTGGAGCTCACTGAACATTATGATCCAGAAACACATTATGATGTTACCCCAGTGTTATGTACCATCCCAATTTCCTCCAAGATGGTCTCAGTCTAGAATGTCAGATTCAGCTGGTACAAAAAAAGGCTGCACAACTTTTACTTTGTGGAGGTATGCTTCTTATGCTATGCAGTCACTGTGATTGTGAACATAATTTGTCCCAAGAACCTGTCACAGTCATCTTGGAATTTTAGGTTGGTGATTCATCAACCCTATTCTTGTCCTGTTGCTTCCTTCTTGGTATCACCATTATGATCAAAGATTAATTGGACATCAATGACAGCCATAGATATGCCACACGCACGTTTTTTTGTTTGTTTGTTTTGGTCATAATGTGAGAACTATTTTGTCTATAACTCCACAGTGAGAAACAGTTATTAGAGTTATCTTGTGCTCTTTCTTTAAATCAGGGATTATCCTTGGTTCTTCTTGAGGCCTTAAGCCAATTATTCTGCTCATTTTCACAATACCAAGGTTTCTTTTTACAAACACCCAAATCAGGATCAGCCATACCAGGTCTGCATGCTTCAAGTAAAGTAGCAGGAACAACATGAATTATAAACTGAACCTTTCTATTCAAAAAGAATAGGACAGGCTATGAGATTATTATACTAATCTGTACAAATTATTAAGGTANTTTGTTTGTTTGTTTTGGTCATAATGTGAGAACAATTTTAAGTCTATAACTCCACAGTGAGAAACAGTTATTAGAGTTATCTTGTGCTCTTCCTTTAAATCAGAGATTATCCTTGGTTCTTCTTGAGGCCTTAAGCCAATTATTCTGCTCATTTTCACAATACCAAGGTTTCTTTTACAAACACCCAAATCAGGATCATCCATACCAGGTCTGCATGCTTCAAGTAAAGTAGCAGGAACAACATGCATTATAAACTGAACCTTTCTATTCAAAAAGAATAGGACAGGCTATGAGATTATTATACTAATCTGTACAAATTATTAAGGTAAGCCATGAACCCATCATAGGAACTTGAATCAGATACACTGAATGTATATTCCAATGAATGTGCATTCCACTGGTTTTAGAAAAAACTTAAATCCTGGACTAGGAAGCTGGGCATGACATTTCAGAACCCTGTCTTTCAGAGTCTGAAGTATAATTCACATTGTGAATAAGAAAAGTCCAGCTGAGATGATCAGCAGCAGGGGGCAGCTCACCAGCACAGGTGGAGGAGGCCAAGGGCAGCAGGAACACTAAGCCATGTCCCCACCCAGACTATACAGCTAGGTAACAACAGCAGATATAGGTGGCAATTGGCCTAGGATACCACATTTCTTCAGCAACACTGGAGTCAACTGTGGTCACTCAGGCTTTATATTATAACTATATTGATGTATTTCATACCTTATATGATAAACATTGTCTCAAATATTTAAAAGTCCTAATATATCTGATAAGGTGTTAATATCCAAAATATATAAAGGACTTAAACAACTCAAACACACACAAAAAAACCAAAAAACAGAACCAAAAAAACCCACAATCTGAAAAATGGGCAGAGGACCTGAACAGATATTTTACTAAAGGAGACAAACAGATGGCCAACAGACACATGAAAAAATGCTCAATATCACTAATCATCAGGGAAATGAAAATCAAAACCACAATGAGAAATCACCTTACATCTGTCAGAGTGACAAGCATCAAAAAGACAAGAAATGACAGGTGTTGACAAGCATGTGGATAAAAAGAAACCTTGGTGGAAATGTACATTAAGGGACTATGGAAAACAATATTGAGTTTCCTGAAAACATAAAAATAGAAATACTATATGATCCAATAATTCTACTACTGGGTATTTACCCAAAGAATACAAAACCACTAATTTGAAAAAGATATACACACCCCTACATTAACTGCAGCATTATTTAAAATACCCAAGATGTGGAAGCCACCCAGGTTTCCATTGATAGATGACTGGATAAAGAAGATGTTGTATATATATAATGGAATATTGTTCAGCCATAAAAGAGATGAGATTTGGGGCACCCGGGTGGCTCAGTCAGTTAGGTGTCCCACTCTTGATTTCAGTTCAGGTCATGATTTCAGGGTCATGAGAGTGAGCCTTGCATTGGGCTTGCACTGTGTGTGGAGCCTGCTCAAGGTTCTTTCTCTCCCTTTCTCGCTGCTCCCCCTACCCTGTGTGTCCTCTCTCTCTCTAAAAAAAAAAAAAGAAAAGAAAAGAAAAGAAGAGAAAGAGAGAGAAATATGAGATTTTTGCCATTTGTGACAACATGGATGGAGCTAGAGGGTATAACGCTAAGTGAAAAAAGTTGGAGAGAGAAAAACGAACATCATACCATTTCACTTCTATGTGGAATCTTAAAAACAAATGAATAGAGAAAGAAAGAGTATAATCAGACCTATAAATATAAAAACTGATGGCTGCCAGAGACGGGGGGTGGGGGCTTGAGCAAAGTAGTTGAGGGGGAATGAGAGATAAAGGCTTCCAGTTATGGAATGAGTAAGTCACAGAAAGAAAAGAAACAGCATAGGGAATATAGTCAATGGTATCATAATAGTGTTGCATAGTAAGCATGGTAGCTACACTTGTGAGCATAGCATTACCTGTAGAGTTGTAAAAAATGCAAATAATGAATCACTGAACACTAAAAACTAATGATGTACCAAATGTTGGCTAACTGAACATAATAAATAAAAAATACAAACAAAAAAAGGTAATGGGATTCCTATAGTATAATTTAAATAACCATTCCTTTGCTGTTGTATATCGAAGGCTCCATTTTTGTTAACCATATCAACACTCCAATAAACATGTTTTACTTATAAAATGTGTCAGAAAAAAACTGTCAATATATGTTGCACAAAATCATAGTGTGGCTCAGTTTGGATTGCATAATTAGAGGAAACTATTTGTGAATTTTGATTTTATATATTATTCAGTTTCTTCACTCCTAGAATATGGGAATCTATTGAGGTCTGATTTTCTTTTACAGAAAAACATTTAATTTTCCGTGGATGTACTTTTCTAATATAGTATGTTTTTTTATTACATTATTTATCCATTCTGAGAACTGAACAGGATGAAAAAGTAAGGATTTAACTATAATGGAAAAGCCATTAATTGTTCATACTGTATTTTACATTTATTAACTTGAAAATATATTCAATGGATTCTATGGNAGGTCTGATTTTCTTTTACAGAAAAACATTTAATTTTCCGTGGATGTACTTTTCTAATATAGTATGTTTTTTTATTACATTATTTATCCATTCTGAGAACTGAACAGGATGAAAAAGTAAGGATTTAACTATAATGGAAAAGCCATTAATTTTTCATACTGTATTTTACATTTATTAACTTGAAAATATATTCAATGGATTCTGTGTATCAAACACAAGTTAGGACCATGATTTTTATAGCAAATGTCCAAAGGAGCTCGCAGACTATGGAAGTATATTTTCCTTATCAACTTTCTTCAAATAAATGGAAGATTTTAATTCAAATTATACATGTTAAATACCTATTTAGTTACTTTAGGGCACTGACAATGATAAGTTTTAAATTAATTACACTTCTCATATAGAAGAACCAGTCTTAGAGTAGTTTCCTAGAATAAATCTTAAAATTTACAATTACTGATTACATCATGACACACCTGGGCAGGTGTTTAAGACTTCTTTTGTCTTTCTTTATGCCACCATAATTTGATGTTTCCTTCATATTAAAGTTTTTTTTCAGCATCTGCAAACATTCCCTGTCTCGTGCATTTTGAAGTGCAAATGTCCTATGGTGTTCCAACTAAGATGAAAAAATCAGTGCAATGTACTACGACATCCTTACATGTTACAAAACAAAACAAAACAAAAAACCCAAATGATATTCTTAAATTCACCTTTCTCTTTCATATCTTCAAGGTTTTGACTATTTCTCCCTCTCTTTTGTGTAATCAATTTTACTTTCCTTTTTGGTGTTTTTTTTTTTTACCTTTTACAGTAAATTTTTTAAATAAAAAGAAACAGGAAAAAAATTCTTTTGTCCTCAATTCTTCTTCTAGCTCTCGATCCTTTTCTCATAATNTTTTGTCCTCAATTCTTCTTCTAGCTCTCGATCCATTTCTCATAATCCTTGTTCATAAGATATTTATGGGGAAACCTCTGAACACTTGTTCATACTGTCACCAATAGTTCTTTTCTTTTTCTTTCTTGTGCCCACTCCAGTAAGGCTTTTATCTCCATAATCTATTCATATTGCTTCTTTCAAGGTTACTGGTGACCTCTCTACTGCTCAATCCAGAGATCATTTCCCAATCCTCATCCTATATATGATCTATCAGTTGTACAATTTTCGATACAGCTGATCACACTCTCCCTCCTGAAACCCTCTTCATTTGGCTTTTAGAACACAATGCTCTTCTGGCTTCCTTCATATATTTTTGGAGGTGCGTTCTGAATCTCTTTTGGGGTTCTTCCTCCTTTCTCTGACCTCTTAGATTACCCCAGGGCTCATTCCTTGAGACTCTACCATCTGTCTTTCTCCACTCGTCAGCTCATTTAACCTCAAGGCTTTAAAAACTACATGGTCATGAGACATAGCTTTGCATTTTTAACTGGACCTCTCCTTCAATTTTCAGACTTCAATATCCAGCCTCACTTGGACATCTATCACCTGTCTCAAATTTAACATGTCTAAAACTGAATTCCTGATAATCTCTCAAACACCTGTTTCTCCAGGTTAATGGAGAAATCCATCTCAGTAAATGGAACCTTCATCTTTCCAATTGATCAGTCCAAAGGCTTTGGAATTATCCTCCCACACTGTTTCTTACCTCTCGTTATAGGTCAGCAAATTTTACAGCGTATATTTTCAAAATATTCTCAGAATCTGACTACTTCTTGCAACCTCTAAACTTTTGTGCTACCACCTGATCCAAGTCATGATCATTTGCTTGGATTATTACAAGCACTCATTCCTAGTAAGTTTCTATGCTTCCATAGTTTTCAGTCTATTCTAATATCGCAGTTAAAGTAATCCTAATACAATCTGTCATATCATGTCATTTCTCTGCTCAGGGCCTTCCAAAGGCTTCATTTCACACACACTGAAACTAAAGTTGTTACAAAGACCTGTAAGCCCCAATATTTCTGGTCCTTCTTACCTGTCTGATCTTAACTCAAACATTTCTCATCTTTGTTCACCCTGCTTTAGTCAACCTGGACTTGTTGATGTTTCTAGAAAATTCCAGGCACCTATATCAGGCTTCTTTGTATTTGATATCCCCTCCTCCTGGAAGACATTCTGTTCCTTTTGATATCAGTATGTCTAACTTCTTCACTTCCTTCAGGTCTTCATTCTTAAACTAATCTCCGTGAAGGCTTCTCTGACAACTACATCTACAACTACAACACCTTCAACGATATTTATCACTCTTCTCTGCTTTATATTTTGCTCCATAGCACTTATTACTATCTAACATGTTATACTGTGGACTTACTTATTTTGTTCACCATCTGCTTCTCCCAACCACCTGATAAAAGTTTCACTGAGAGCAGGGGTTTTGTTTTATTCACTGTATCCATTAAGATTGGAAAATTTCCTGGTACATGGTAGGCATGCAATAAATACTGTTGAATAAATAGGTTTTACTCTGTTTAAGGCCCAAAAATACTCTCTGCATAAACATAGTGGAGGTAAAAGTCACTCACATTCCACATCTGCTATTTATTCTTTTATTTCTCAAATCCACAGAAATGTTCTAAGCAAAAATGCTCACCTATATAGTAATATATGAGCAGCTCCTAATGAGTATCACCAAAGTCTACCAAATATACCTACTGTAATGGGCACGTTTTTCCTGATACTGATGCTGGCGAACAAATGTGTCCACTGTGCTCGAAAGGGTTGGACTTTCAGTTGGAAGACATAGTTTTTAGCATCGGTTTTTTCCAAAGTTCAACCTGCTTGAATTCCATTTCCACACGTGCAGAAGGCACCTACTCAAATCAATTTAGATTAAGATTTGGAGCCTCCACTCCCCTTTAGGAATATGTGGGGGCAATTGCACAATACTGCCAGGGTTCCATGGATCAAAGTTTGAAATGCCCTGGACTAGAAATCCCTCTGGCTGTTCCAGGTTTTTTATACTCTGATTTCTCTCCCTCTTGGTAACTTGCATGCAGACAATGAAGTCTGAATATCCAATCCCTGAAATTTTTATTCCCTTTATCCTTCTTTGTCGATACCGATTGACTTCAGTAGCCATACAAGAAATTCTTGCAGTAGCTTCCAACTGCAACTACTCCCCTCCAGTGTTTTCTACACTCTACTTAGTTCCCCAACCACTGCCAGATACATATTCCTAAAACATATTCCCCTTGCAAAGAAATGGTGAATAGCATTGCATTTTCCAACAAATTAATTACAGAATCCTAAGACCTGTATTTAATATCCTCTAATATACGGTCCAATAAAACTCTGACATATGCTATAGTCTAGCCTAGTTAGAGCACTTGTTCTTTGATTACTTCTAATTTTCTTTATTCATGCCTTTGTTTATGTTAGTTAGTCTGTTTGTACCATGTAAACTTCCATTACTATCTCTGCTTTTCACATTATTTCTCACTTAAGGTCCTTTACAAATACATATTTTTGTCTTCTTCTGTCTCATTTTTATTTTCCTCATACTTCTCTTCCACCCTCCCTCTTCCTTTTCACTCCTTCCTTTCCTGATCTTTCCAACAAAATATAATCTCTCCCAATGTTCCACACACCATAATTTGTATATATGCATTATACAGATAGATTGATAATACATATATGTATATACATATATTTATAATATATACGTCTTCTATTTGAATTTCATGTTACATTGTTTATTTTCTTCAATTGCCCTTAAAATTGCAAACAATTTACTGATAAGCAGTTTGTCTTATGCATTTTTGAATTATTTGTGTTTCTGCACATAGGAGATACTCAATTTTTAAAAAAGATTGATTAATTCAAGAGAGAGAAATTGAGGGGCGCCTGGGTGGCACAGCAGTTAAGCGTCTGCCTTCGGCTCAGGGCGTGATCCTGGCGCTATGGGATCGAGCCCCACATCAGGCTTCTCCGCTATGAGCCTGCTTCTTCCTCTCCCACTCCCCCTGCTTGTGTTCCCTCTCTCGCTGGCTGTCTCTATCTCTGTCGAATAAATTAAAAAAAATCTTTTAAAAAAGAGAGAAATTGAACAAGTGTGCATGCTCGCATGAGTTGGTAGAGGGGCAGAGAGAGAGAGAATCCCCAAGCAGACTCCCCACAGAGCAAGAAGCCCAAAGTGGGGCTGATTCCATGATCCATGACATCATAACCTGAGCCGATGAGTCAGGTGCCCAACTGACTGAGCCACCCAAGAGTCCCACAGATACTCATTTTCTTTCTTCCTTTCTTTTCTCTTCCTTTCTTTTCTTTTCTTTTCTTTTCTTTCTTTCTGTCTGTCTGTCTTTCTTTCTTTTTTCAAATTCTGAATTAAATTTAATTGAAGAATACAGACAAAAACAAGACATATTTGTTTGGCCTAAGTGATTTATAGTTCTGCAATATCAGAGTCTTTTGCTATACCTATCTTTACAGTAATTAGAATGTGGCTTATGGATGCCTGGGTGGCTCAGTCAGTTAAATGTCTGCCTTCAGCTCAGGTCATGATCCCGGGATGCTGGGGTCGAGCCCCACATCGGGCTCCCTGCTCAGTGGAAAGCCTGCCTCTCCCTCTCCCACTCCCCCTGCTTGTGTTCCCTCTCTTGCTCTCTGTCAAATGAATAAAATCTTTAAAAAAAAGAACGTGGCTGAAAACAATAGCTGTTTCACAAAAAAATTAATAGTAGTGATTGGAACAGAACTGAACCTGCAGAGAGAATGAGTTACTTTATAAGAACAGTCCAATTAAAACACCNGTTTCACAAAAATATTAGTAGTAGTGATTGGAACAGAACTCAACCTGCAGAGAGAATGAGTTACTTTATAAGAACAGTCTAATTAAAATACTCAGAAATCTTGCCTGTGGATAAATTTTCATAGAAAATGAATTCTACACCAGTTATAATAAGGTCTTAAAGTAACTAATGTATAGATATATTGGGAACATGATTTTCAGTAATGTGAATCCCTAGACAGACATATTTACTAGTCTCTAATATGAAAAGGCTTGTTAGCAATGGCCCCAGTGGGACAAAATTACACATCAAGGAGAAAGACATTTTCACCTTTACTTCCTTTTAAATAAAATGTATAAAGCACACGGAGTATTGCAAGCCATATGAAAAGAACCTATTTCATCATGATACCTCAGGTTATTCTTGTGGAACTTCTGAAATAAAAACAGTGGACAAATTCCAAGCTCTCTTAGTGAGTCTGTAAGGTGACTGAGGAATGAGACATGTAAGTTTTAATACTTCTGCCATTTCAACTAGGTCTCTGTAAATGAACTATTTAATATAATTTTCTAGTTATACTGAACTGAGACTGACTTTGTGTCTCTATGTTTGACCTCCATCTGAATGCTCTGAGTGAANCTCTATGTTTGACCTCCATCTGAATACTCTGAGTGAGTTCATTTTTCTGTATGGAATTCAACTTCAGACCCTCTTCAGCAGACTCAGCCACTGTCATCTCTAAGCTCACTTCCAGTTATATGGCACAGAATGTAGTGACACAGTTAATGGTCAATATATTTGCTTAAATTCCATTGCTTCTTTAGACACATAGGCACATATATATTTTTTAGTTGTTGCACTGATTTCCATGCATATAGTTATGCCAACATACTATTATTAGAGTGCTTAGCATACAATTTTTACAGTGAAATGTTGGCTTTGTCACTTGCTTGCTGTATTATTTGACTTGAGCTTTGGTAATGTAAAGATAGAGCTATACTTGAAGGGTTACTGTGTGCATTCTAGATTTTATATATACATAAAACATACATACTTTTTTGCTGAAGGGTGTGTCTATGTATATAATTTGGTAGAATATATACTTTACATTACTTTACATATCTATTTATATTTTTATCTACTTTCTTATAGACTTCTTAGCACATCATGAGTACACAAAAAATAGCTAATTATCTCATCCAAAAATTACAGGAGTACATATAACAATCCAATTCTCTGTATTTAATAGCTTCTAGATTTTTACAGATCTAATGTTTGGGAAATGACTGAATCAAGCATACACATACATGCACACACGTATGTATAAACACACACACAGAAAATATTTCTAAGTAACTGGATGAAACCAAAAAAGTTTTCCAAGTAGAAAAATTAGTGAAATTTTAAAAAATGATTATATTTTGTTATTTCAGTTATTTTAATGGCATCTTTGGTTATTCTAATTAAAAATTTTTTGTGAACAACTTATAAACACTGTGCACTCTGCCATTCTTAATTTAGAGTGAACTAACTACAGAGATTATTCTGGGCTCTATTCTTTCAGAGATCCTATGGAATTTATAAAAAGGCTTCAGTGACTAGGCTGGTAGATTAAAGTATCCATGGTTTAGTGCTCAAAAAGAATCACCTACATACATAGAAATCTCAATCCAACTCATTTGCATTAAGAAAAGTTTGAAAGCCCATCTTCTCTATTGCATTTGCCTTTTAGCTTGCCTCTTACAAAACTTTTTTCCCTTCAAGGATTTTTATTTGTTTCTTTTACCTTTAATTTACCTAATAAACTTTGGGGCAGAAGGGTACATGCATAATGTTTTTCCATAAGATTCTTATTAAGTTTATAGGGTACAGAGTTTATGGAAGTCCTCAAAATTAAATAGTCAAGGCAGAGATTTGAAATTAAGATTTGGTCTGGTTGAGGCACCTGGGAGGCTCAGTCATTAAGTGTCTGCCTTCAGCTTAGGGTGTGATCCCAGAGTCCTGGGATCGAGCCCCGCATAGGACTCCCTGCTCCACTGGGAGCCTGCTTCTTCCTCTCCCACTCCCCCTGCTTGTGCTCCTTCTCTCGCTGGCTGTCTCTCTCTCTGTCAAATAAATAAATATTAAAAAAAAAGATTTGGTCTGGTTGTTAGTTCTATAGTCTAAGCACTGTGGGTCTTTCTTATAAATTATAGGACTGAGGGATGCAGGAATTCTATTTATATGAAAATATCTTGTGTTCCTTATCAGTTATGAAACTCACCAAAATTAATAACTTACAATAGTTTTTCTGGTGTTGAAAGCTCTCCATTTAAAATGGATTCTTAAGTAAACAGTTCTAGCCCCAGCTCCAGAGATTTTCAATATCTCTATTTTTGCATTTATTTTCATACTATTTAACTACAAAATAGGAAGATATGCTCAAGATAATAAGACAAATGAATCAAATGGAGAGTTTTATCTTAGATCTTGGAGGCCCCATCAATGGTCAGCAAATTAGCAGAAATTGAGAATGAAATAGAAGCAGTCTGAAAATGTTCTCCCTCCTTTCGTCTTCTTTTCCACCTTCCCTTCTTTCTTTTCTCTCTCATTCTCTCTGTTCTTTCATCCAAGTCATGGTTTCAAGATGGCAGAAAGTAGGTTAGACTTTTAAAAGGATTTTTCATGTCTTGATGTCCACAATATCCAATTAATTGCTTATACTCAAATACTGCTGTGGCTTAGTTTGTCTATAAACAAGGACAGAATGATAATGTAACAATTTATACTTAATCAGCCATTATTCTGCCAGCTAAAACTGTAATGTGTTCATTCACTCATGCATATAATTATTCACATAATCTTTTTTAATGTTTATTAATTTGGGAACTATTTTTGTTGCCTTTTATAAACAGGCCCGTTGTGAAACACAGACAGGTTTAACTGTGGTGAGGAAAAAAGGCTTGATTCCTTTTCTTGTGGAGTTTACAATCAAATTCAATTACTTGAGAGGTTATAATTCCAGCTTCCTTATCTTAAAATAAATACCAACTAAGTGAGGAGTAAAACAACTTTTTATTAAGATAATTTTTATTTTCAGTTGGTTGGTATTTGGTCCTCCCTGCTTAATAAATAAAGATGTCTGAGAGTGTCCTGTGATCAGCAGACTCTCAGGGATTTTAATCATTCTGTGGAAAGTCTTTGTAGTAAGGCTTGGCTTATTTTAAGAGATTAAAGTTAGGGGTAATGTATTTCCAATTACAAGGAAGATATTAGCTTAGTTAAAGATATTAGCTTAGTTAAAGGCTCCTTAGCCTGGTACAAAGGCCAGCTAGATGAGATAGAAATTTCAAGGAATCCAGAGGCATGCTGAGAAACCTACCCTTACTTTCCTTTAACCCTTCAGTGATAGTTGTAACTTCTGTGACAGAATTTAATCTTCTTTAGTATAAGGCTCTGGTTTCCACAGAAATGCCATCCTTCACAGCCACCCCTACCCAACACTGGCACTCCCCTCTGTCCAATAATAGGTGGTATCTGAAGATGAGACCTTTCAAAATTAAACTCCTAATTGCTCACTTAATATACTTCTGCCATAGCCATTAATGTTTAAAATTTTTGTTTAAATACTGAATTAAATAATTAATATGCCTTTTGATAAATTTTAAAAAACAATATAATTCATTATATAAAAAAATTTTAAGCAAGACACAAGGGCACAACCATTTGGGAAAAAATTATAAATCTTAGTATATTCATAAATTTAACTAATTTTATTGAAAATGTAACAAATAAAAACAAAAAGAGTGCACTAAAATATTTGTGGAATATTTGTAAAAATGGCAATACCTTAACACATAAAATATCTTTATATGTACACATTACGAAGATGAAAAGTTCAATAGTAAAATGGGCAAAACCCTGGGTAGGAAATTGAAGAGTAAGAATATATTATACTAATATAACAAAATAAAAATTATTAAAAAAAAAAAAGAACTGGGAATGACTCTACCTAGATTTGCTGAAGGTCAAATAAATTTGCATTAAATGGAAAAAAAAAAAGAAATTTCATTCCAGAGAAACAGTCACCTACTTTTCTTAATTACTAGAATCTAAAGTAGGGTGTATGCACCCAAGTAAGTAAACTGCTTGAGTTTGAGAAAAAATATTTAGAGTTCTCTACATTTATGAAATATCATTCTTTCTTAAATTTGTTATATTTTAGAATGTACATACTAGTGTAGTGATGTGTTCATATAATTTACAGGTAAATAAATACACATCATAACTATTGCTGTTAGAGGAGTAGAGTGAAAAACACAGGGAAACCAACCTTTCTAAGGTAAGAGTTCTTATGTTGTGGCATTCAGATATTCTTTATTATGCATCCTAATTAGTTTCTTCAGAATCTTCTTTAATAAATTAATTTTCATCATTCCAACTTCATAAGTTATCAAAATAGAGCTATTTCTCAAAGAAAAGAATCAGAGCCTTTTTAAAAGATTTATTTAAAAGAGAGAGAGGGAGTGTGAGTGGGGAGAGAGGAAGAGGGAGAGAGAGAATCTCAAGCAGACTCTCTGCTGAGCAGGGAGCCTGAGACAGGGCTTAATCTCATGACCCCAAGATCATGACCTGAGCTGACATCAAGAGCCAGACGCTTGCTTAATGGACTGAGCCATCCAGGTGCCCCAAGAATCAGAGTGATTTAAAAAGAATTTTTTTTTGAGTTTCCTACAACTACACAGGCATAATTAGCTTATAGAAGAAAATAAAAGCAGTTCTCTTTTAGCTGATGTGAAACTAAAAATTTTATTTTTTGTATATTTGGATCAACAAGTATTATTGAGCACTATGAGTAATGTACTCTAAAAAAAATCAAAGAAAATAAAACATAGTTTCCATCAAAATAACAAAATGTGTTTATATAAATTGATAGAGAAGATATACATTGATAATATCAGCAAATATGGAATCCTTTTTTTATTTGATGCTGACTGAGGATCACGTTTTAAATTCACAGAAATTCAGAGTCAGTGGGTAGAAAAGAGCCATTATGCATGTACAAAGAATCTAAATTAGGAACTAATTAAAAAGATAAAAACATGGTATTAATTATTAACTCACATAGTAACACACTTACATGTAAATAGACACCATTAACATGTGTGAAGTAACTGCTCTCTTAAGTAGGAGGAGTACATACTTTAATAATTTATGAAGTATGTTAGTTTATACCTGCAAATATTTTCATCGAGGGAGCAAAGGCATAGTACCTAACATCTACTGAACATCTCTTATGGGCCAGGAACTATCCTAAGTAGTTCATCTATTTTAACTCTCTTTCATCCTTATAATAATCCTTTGAGGCATATACTATTATTTCCCCTAATTCACAGAGGCAAAAACTGAAGCACAAAGAGTTTAATTAACTTCCCCAAGGTCAAGTCACTAGGGATCATAAGAAATAGCATTGAAACCTGTCAGTACGACTAGACCTTAAGTTTCCTATTAACAGGTATTTTACTTATTGATTTACTTTTTTAATATGTACATATTTTCTTTATTTTTCAAAAACACAAACAGGAGGAAGAAACCATAAGTAAGTGAAATTGATTACCTATAGGGAGTGATGTAAAATGAAATGGAAGCTATGGAAGGGAGATGACTGTATTACTGGAATGCCCTTAGTCATGGAAGTGATGTGTAAACTTGTGTTTTAAAACGTGACTATCATGCTGGGATTCAGAGATGAAAGCCAAGGTTACAGAGTCATTACAAAACAAATGACTGCTTAAAACATTTATCTGTGTGCTTACGAGGATCTAAATACGTAAGTATGCTGAATGGAATTTGATACCCCAGGCTTAGCTCTGCTCATTCATGGTCACAAGAGGATGATGTTTTCTCCATTTCACTTGACAGGAAATTTTCTGATCCCATCTCACAAGTTTGAAATCATGGACCAAGGAAATAAATCAGGAGTGACTGAATTTATACTGCATGGTCTTTCAGGTTCTCGAGAGCTACAACTTTTCTGTTTTGCATTTTTTACACTTTTCTATGTATCCGTTGTGCTGGGGAACCTCCTCATTGTGCTCACTGTTATCTCTGAACCTGCACTACACGCACCCATGTACTTCCTACTCAGTAACCTCTCCTTCATCGATGTGTGTCTATCCACTCCTGCCACGCCCAAAATGATTACTGATTTCCTTATGGAGCACAAGGCCATCTCTTTTGATGGCTGTATGACCCAGATATTCTTTCTGCATGTCTTTGCTGGCGGTGAAATGATGCTCCTTGTGGCTATGGCTTATGACAGATATGTCGCCAAACCGACCCCTGTACTATGCGTCCATCATGAGTCTGCGCAAGTGCACAAGCCTTGTGGTGGGCTCCTGGCTCATCGGGGTTTTGCACTAAGTTGGTCTTCATAGTAAACCTTCTGTTCTGTGGTCCCAATAAAGTGGACAGTTACTACTGTGACCTTCCCCTGGCTATCAATCTTGCCTGCACCAATACTTTTACTCCTGAGATACTGATGCTTTCAGACAGCGGTCTAATGGCCATGAGCTCCTTTGTGCTCTTGCTGATCTCCTACACGCTCATCCTGGTTACCGTGCGACGGCGCCCTTCAGCAGGCATGGCCAAGGCTAGGGCCACCCTGACTGCCCATATCACTGTGGTGACCCTCTTCTTTGGGTCCTGCATCTTCATTTATGCCTGGCCTTTTAGCAGTCTCCCAGTGGATAAGGTTCTCTCCATATTTTATACTGTTTTCACCCCTCTTTTAAACCCCATGCTCTACGCCTTAAGAAATAAGGAGGTAATATCAGCAATGCAAAAGCTAAGGAGTCGACAAGTGCGTTTCTGAAAGTCTCCCAGCTATTCCTTGTGCTAAGTAACACCTACAATAAAGGCCAGGTTAGTGCACCTTACTCTGTCAACTACTGGTCTGTCTGAAATATCATAGCACCCATTTTCTTCCTCTTTCTAGCATTCTCTAACAGTAAGCAAACTCTCTTAGATAACAGAATTGGACTTCCTATTTTTTGCTTATGAAACAATTCTTATTTCAGACTAAAATTTATAGTAAGCTTTTTCCTTACTATAAAATGTGTCTATCAAATCCAATGCTTCTTTCAATCAACTTAATATGAAAATGTACAAAATACTAAAGTAATGTAAAATATTTAAATCATATTTTAAAGTTTCAGGATAGTGATTGATTTGCAGTTATTCTCCGGTCATCATCTTATCTGGTATCACAAATTAGAGGTAGGGATTATTGTAAATTTTACCATTTCTTTTTATGTACCTAATTGTGTCTCTATCTCTGTCTCTCTCTCTCTGTAAATGTATACAAACACCCACACTTATATTCTTTGCTATTCAAACTATTTCTATTTGAACTAAGAAGCTAAATAGACTAGGTTTTGTTTTTTGTTTTGTTTTGTTTTTTGCATATAGGGATAGTATTTTTTGCAATCTGAGCTCTCACAACAAAGTATCCAAACATAGGCACCAAAGAGCAAACAGACTACATTGCAGAACTCATTATCCAAACTCAGAAACCAAGTAAGATTCATACATTTACATTAACCATGCTACAAATATTAAAACTTGAGCTGACAGTGTTTCTTTATATCAGTGTATTAAAGTTTAGAATTGACATTCAAAGTTCAATGACTACACACAAAAATGGATATTGCTCCCCGAATAAGTAGACTGTTTTCATCAACAGTGCTAAATATATGGTTTTGTTCTCTATATTCTCACCTATCTCTATGTAATTCATGCTCTCTAATCCATACCAACAAACAAACGTAATTCAGAATACATTTTTTCGAAGGTCTCTAAAAATGAGAATTCTTTTGACTTTTTAAAGGAAGACTACATTTTCACACTTATTTAATATTTAATTCTTACAGTCTAACCCCTCTGTCACCAATTAGAAGACTGAAAGTCATGCACCGTACAAGTTAAGTGACTTGACTGAAAGTCATGCATCATACAAATTGAGTCGAGCACAATCATAATCACAAATCAGTCGAGCATAATCAAATCAGCATGTATCAGGAAATGATACAAAAACCCTTCAATTTCTAACTTCTAATACTTGAAAGAAAAGCCATTCCCCAAAGGCAAAATATGGTTTTGTGTGTAGAAGAAACGGTAGTATGGAATAGGATTTAGTACCAAATATGTTTTAAACAATTTTTGACTCATTTTTCCCTTCATGACTTTACCACTCCACAAGACTCTGTTGATTGCTTTGTGAAACACAGAAGTAAAAAAATAAACTAATATAGGACTGTGTCATATGATGGTGATGATGATGATAATGAGAAAGCCAAACATACTTAATGATCACAATGTAACATATAAATTGTACCATTATACCATCTCATTTGATTCTTACAAAATATCTGTAGAGTAGAAAAATAAGATCATACCTCTATTACTGACAATATTTAAATTTAGGTAATTCTAAAACTCCTACAAAAATACTTATGAATTCTATTTTTTTTAAATATTTTTTATTATATTGTTAGTCACCATACAGTACATCCCTGGTTTTTGACGTAAAGTTCGATGATTCATTAGTTGCAAATAACATCCAGTGCACCATGCAAAATGTGACCTCCTAACTACCCATCACCAGCCTATCCCATTCCTCCACCTCCCTCCCCTCCGAAGCCCTCAGTTTGTTTCTCAGAGTCCATAGTCACTCATGCTTCACTCCCCCCTCTGATTACCCCCTTTCTTTATCCCTTTCTTCTACTACGGAGAAGAAGTGTCTGTTCATATCTTCTGTCCATTTTATGATTTGTTTGTTTCTCATGTACTGAGTTTGAGAAGTTCTTTGTAGATCTTGGATACCAGTCTTTTATCTGTAGTATAATTTGCAAATATATTTTCCTATTCCGTGGGCTGCCTCTTAGTTTTTCAGACTGTTCCCCTGACTGTGCAGAAGCTTTTTATCTTGATGAAGTTCCACAAGTTTTTTATCTTTTGCTTCTCTTGCCTTTGGAGATGTGTCATGGAAGAGTTTGCTGTGGCTGATGTCATAGAGATTGCTGCCTATGCTCTCCTCTAGGAGTTTGATGGATTCCTGTCTCACATCGAGGTCTTTCATCCATTTAGAGTTTATCTTTGTGTATGGTGTGAGAGAGTGGTCAAGTTTCATTCTTTTGCATGTAGCTGTCCAATTTTCCCAGCACCATTTATTGAAGAGACTGTCTTTTTTCCACCGGATGTTTTTTCCTGCTTTATCAAAAATTAGTTGCCCAAAAAGCCAAGGGTCCATTTCTGGGTTCTCTATTCTGTTCCATTGATCTATGTGTCTGTTTTTATGCCAGTACCATGCTGTCTTTGTGATCACAGCTTTGTAGTACAGCTCCAAATCCGGCATTGTGATGCGCCCAGCTTTCTTTTTCCTTTTCAACAATTCCTTGGCGATTTGGGGCCTTTTCTGGTTCCATAAAAATTTAAGGACTATTTCTTCCAGTTCTTTGAAAATTGTTATTGGTATTTTGATCGGAATAGCATTGAAAGTATAGATTGCTCTGGGTAGCATGGAATTTTTAACTATATTAACTCTTCTGGTCCATGAGCATGGAATATTTTTCCTTCTTTTAGTGTCTTCCTCAATGTCTTTCAAGAGTGATTTGTAGTTTCTAGAATATAGATCCTTTACGTCTCTGGTTAAGTTAATTCCAAGGTAACGTATGGTTTTTGGTGCTATTGTAAATTGGATGGATTCCCTAATTTCTCTTTCTTCAGTCTCATTATTCATGTATAGAAATGCAACTGATTTCTGAGCATTGAGTTTGTATCCCACCACATTACTGAATTGCTCTATAACTTCTAGTAGTTTGGGAGTTGATTCTTTTGGGTTTTCCATATACNGAGAGACAGTTTGACTTCTTCTTTGCCGATTTGGATACCTTTGATCCCTTTTTGTCTTCTGATTGCTGTTGCAAGGACTTCTAGTACTATGTTGAATAATAGTGGCGAGAGTGGGCATCCTTGTCGTGTTCCTGATCTTAAGGGAAAGGCTTCCAGCTTTTCCCCATTGAGAATGATCTTTGCTGTAGGCTTTTCAGTGATGGTTTTTATGAGATTGAGGAATGTACCCTCTATCCCTACACTCTGGAGGGTTTTAATCAGGAAAGGATGCTGTATTTTGTCAAATGCTTTTTCTGCATCTATTGAGAGGATCATCTGATGCTTGGCTTTTTTCTTGTTGATATGATCTATCACACTGATAGATTTGTGAAGGTTGAACCACCTTTGCATCCCAGGGATGAATCCCACTTGGTCATGATGGATAATCCTTTTAATGTACTGTTGGATTCTATTAGCCAGGATCTTGCTTATGAATTCTAGACGTATTCTTTAAAATAAATAAATGAACTCATGGCATCTGAAACAGATGCTCTGAAAGAGGGAAACTGATGGAAACTGACTGCAGTTCATGAAAATGATGGGCAGTACGCTTGGCCATTAGGGGAAAATTCTGTCTTGCAAGAGCATTTGGCAGAATTTAATTTTTTTTTGATCTGGGACTCTCAAAATATATACAGAAGAGGGTACTATTGAGTACAAGGAAAAGACCAAACTACCCTTGCTGGTCTAGACTATGGATAGAAAAATTGCTTCCTCTTGGAAATTATAACCTTGGGATTGCTCACAAATGAGTTTGGAGTCTGTATTTATACTCTCTGCATAGTCAGAAGAGTTTTAACCTGAAAAATCAACATTAGCTATTGGGAACCCAGAGGTCATTGAAAATCGGGTNTGAAATTCGGGGGTCATTTGAAAAACCAAAGTTCAGGTGACCTTGACTGAATTAAGTCAAATTCACAAACACATGAGGACCTATGTACATTGAACAGCAGTCAGTTGAGCAAACAGCAGACTAACTTCCCACTCTCCTCTCAAATCAGTAATAAATCTATTGGATACACATTATGAAGCAAATATATTCAACATGACTAATGATACAAAACAAATATAAAAGGAGAAAATATTGCTATCATAAAAGAAAAGCCAGTGACTTCTGTTCCTCAGAAAATGGGTAGACACAATTTTCCATATTCCTCCTGCTAATATAGTATCAATCACTGATTGATATAAATTGATTTATATATAAAATATACATTGTAACACTCTGAAAGTTGGAGAGAAGAAGGTAGAATGCATAGGGACCCAAGAAATTACATGACAGAAGATGCCAACAACTCAGGAACACTAATGAGAATAGACCAAAAAGTCCCCAACAAAATCCTGTTCATTCTAGCCAAACAACCAGGAGAGGGGCTGCCTAGCAAGATAAAATATTTAAACAACAACTTCTCTACTTCAGCCAAACACCATAAAAGAATCTTTGGTCCCATCTCACCTATACCAGCAAAGGCCAAATGGGGAGCCTGGGCTCCTACTGCTGGCCAGGATGTAGCAAGCTACCCCAGCACCCCCACACACCTGAGGAGGTGTCAGAGAAGGCCAAGTATGGAACCTGAACTTTCATCTTTTTCAGACTGGAAACAGCACCTCCTCCCGTGGTGTGAATGAGCAGCAGTGACAACACAATCGGCAACCCTATCCCTCCGAGAAATCAGTGGAGGCCTAGTAAGGGTCCGGAGCTCTCCTTCCCTCCCAGTGGTAACAAGAAGTGTCCTCACCTCCCTTTGGGTGCTGACAGGAGCAGAGTTGGGAAACAAGACTTCTACACCCACGTGGCAGGAACAAAGGGGTATTCCTNTGTCAGAAAAATGTAAAAACAAGCCAACTAAGACAGAATGTTGAAATAAGGTTCAGAGTCTTAAAATATAGTACACATAATGTTGAGATTCCAATTAAAAATCATTAATCATACAAAGTAGAAAAATCTCAACTTCAAAGAAAACTGAAAATGAATAGATGCCAACAACAAGGGGATAGTCATGTTAGAATTACCCAGATTTTAAAGAAGCTATCCTAAAAATGCTTCAATGAGCAATTACAAATGCATTTTAAAAAATGATAAAAAAAATTCAACATCTCAGCAAATAACAGAATACAAAGACTTACCAAATAAAGTACAAAAAAGAACCAAATGTAAAACAAAAAATGTAAATATAAATCAAATGTAATTGATTACTAATGACTACCAAAT